>NW_009626991.1:98025-136325 GCF_000690535.1 Cariama cristata
TCTGTCTTTCAATCAAAAAGCTCCTCTTCAATTAGAAGTGGATGTGGATATATGTCCATTATATACATGGATATGTAATGAACAAACCATCTACCATTATATACATGGATATGTAATGAAAAAACCATCTAAATTGTACTGATTTCTCTTGGAAAATATATATTTTGTCAAAAGTGAACTTTGCTGGTTTGGTTTGTCAGCTATGAATGTTTTACCAGAGTCACACTGAGGAAAGAAATGCTAAGATGACATTCCAGGCCAGGAAAAGCAAATGGAGTTATATTTTGGGGTGGGGTGGAACCCAAAACAAAACAACCTTGACGTGAAAAAAATTTGGAAGATGAGCAAGGACAACGGATATTAAAGGTGAGTTATTAGATGTAGCGTAACAGTTCTTCAGGGAAGGTACTTTTCTGACTGTATAATCCTTCAGTACCAGTCTGCGTAACTGCAAAACTCAGCCTAATGTCCCTTGGAGTATGAGACACTAAATGTAGGGCTTACTCTAGCATACCAAAACCATTTTCAATGATGCTTCTATTCTGCTTATTCATGCTTATCAGGAATTTAGCATACATATGCATAAACATGCAAGCAAGAAAACGCTTTCACATAGGTAGTATTGTGTAAGAAGAGGAAGATACGGACTGCTTTTAAATCTTTGTTGAATGTATGAATTTACATATAAGCAGTTTGAAGGCACCATCCAACCTTTTTTCTTACAGTGACATTCTCCCTGTTAAGCCCTGCGGTTGGACATGTTCATCATCATCTGTAAACAAGACTTTGGTACTATGCTATCAGCTTTCAGGCTTACATAAAAGTGAACTAAAGAGTAGGCATGCAAACGGGAAAACACTACAGGAAAAGGGCTAAAGAGGAGGTTTTGCTTTTCACAGCAAAGGAGGAAGAAGTAATCAGAGAATCTTCTGCTCCAGGAAAGAGGTAGCAAAAAATCTGTGATTTTGCAGGGAGACAATCATCAAGGATTACTTGCCATTGGGAAAAAGAGGCCAAGACCTTGGACATATCTGTCATTTTTTGGACCCCACAGTGTTAGCTGAAGAGGTTAGAGCCTGCAGCTGACCATCAGCTTCTCAGTGCCGTCTCAAGGTAGAGATTCATTTCCTCCAAGCTGACCCATAATTCACCAACTAAAATAATGTCATTTTGCCTAAACTAATTACTCAATATAAACCAAGATAACTTAAACAGCTTAAATAGTAGGTTTACTGTGAGTCAAAGAGGGTTTTGACACACGGGGAAGGTAGTTCTTTGATGTACTTTCTTTTCCACGTTAAAAGGATACATCTTCCCAATAATCCATCGTGATGATATTACAAAATTCTACTGATTGCATTATAAAATTCAGCTGAGGTTATATGCTGTGAACTTTTGAAATTTACTTTAAAAAGCATAGTTTTAAACACACTTAAGTATGACTATCAATAAAAACAATAGGTTAAATCTATGATGCTGCTTCTAACTGTGGCAGACAAAGATTAGGGTACCACACTGAAATAGCAAAGTGCTTTGTACAGAAAAGCAAGTTTCAGTAACAGGAGTCAAAGACTTAATATCTATGCCAAACTCTCTGGGCCAAGATATTTGGAGGCAGCAAAATTAGGACTCAAGTTTGATGGAAGCCGAGTAATACTTCACAGAAAACTTTAAATACTTTCCTTTCCACATTTCATTGTATTGTATCCATCCCCTGTTATGAATTTAATAATATAGTAAAAACATAATGATCAAATACTTGTGTTTAGGAAGGTAATCTAGAAAGGTAAATTGATCAAAACTGCAATAAAAGTTTTCAATAGACAATCAAACTGAGTTCAAGAAACTTTTTCAAGAAGCACAACAGCTACCTGGAAGATGGCTGTTTGGAGAAGATGTTACACATAGCAGCAATGCAGGAAATTAAGTTTCGCCCTGGTTGGGCGGTCTGTAACAGATTCCTATCATGATATCTGCCTTGCTGGCCTTTCCCCTGATTCTTGCCCATAAACACCCAACCCTATCGTCACATCATTAAGCTCTAGACAATCAAAACACTCCCTAACATACAGTGCTACCCCACCACCTCTCCTACCTTGCCTATCCCTTCTGAAGAGTTTATAGCTGTCCATTGAAGCACTCCAGTTGTGTGAGTCATCTCACCACATTTCCACGATGGCAACTATGTCATAGTTTTCCTTCTGCACAGTGCCTTCCAGCTCCTCC
Organism: Cariama cristata; assembly: GCF_000690535.1. NCBI lineage: Eukaryota > Metazoa > Chordata > Aves > Cariamiformes > Cariamidae > Cariama > Cariama cristata. The sequence continues at coordinate 100,252 of NW_009626991.1, forward strand.
TGTTTGTTGTTCGTGCTGCGTGCATTGGTGTAGATGCACTTCATATGATGCAAGGGCACTTGGGAAGGTGGGGCAGTCACAGAGGAGATGCACCTGCTGCGCCAGGCAGGAACTTATCACTATTGCCCCTTGTCCCTTAAGTCATTGTGTTCAGCCGGGTGGAGAGAGGACAGGGAATCCTCCATATCATGCACCCTATCTGCCTGTTGTGCCTGTCTCAGGGAAGGTAGGGTGAGATTCCGGCAATATCTCCCTCTCTCTCATACTTCCTGATGGTTCTCAACCTACTCACTTCCTCCCGGAGCTCTGCCACTAAGCAGGCGAGTTCCTCTCCCTGGGCACACCTCCCACCGCTGTGCTCACAGCTGCCATCCCATACTGGTGTAAGAGCAGGGCACAGCCTGCAGGCTGGCACCCAGGTTCCCACCGGAGCTCTGTCTGGGCAGCTGCATCAGTCGTGGTGGGTGCAGAGCTTAGAGACACCATGGCTTTCTGCCAGGTGGATACCATCGCTCCCTGGTCAAGCTGGCAGGGCTTCAGCAACCTTCTGCATGTCATTCTGTGCAAACGGTCGTGCCACACCCTTGCTGCTGTGCCACGCCGTTTGCCCACCCTAGTTGCTAGAGCTCCCTAAAGGCTTCTTTGAGATAGGGGGTGTGGGGGGGCTTTGTCATGGTTGCTCCTGGCGCTGCCCAGGTCCCATCAGCTGCTGCAGTGGGAGCTGTTGGGTCCTGGTGGCTCCCTCTGCTACCCCTGAGGTTCCCCCAGTTTAGGAATCCCCTCTGTGCACCTCATGCTGATTGTGCCAGCACCAGAGCTGCTCACCTGTCAGTTCCAAATAAAAACTAAACCTTTTCAACTAAAACATCAATATTTGAAGACAAATCTTAAAAGAGAATTATGTTTCAAGACATACATAATTAAAAGTGCTATATTAATGTAGCACTGCTAGATTTTTGTTTATTTCTGCTGTTTCGCAGCCAGCTGTCCAGACCAACTACTGAGCTACTCAACAACATGCAGTCAATATAGCCTTGTCATTTCCATTCCATTCCATTTTTTCCAAACTAACTTTTCTCTGTACTTATTACCTTAGCCAAGTCTTATCTCTCCAGTCCACTTCCACAGGTTCATAGCCAATAACAAAGCAGTCTCAATCTCAAACAAAATGGAAATGGAGGAACGAGGCAGGAAATCACACAAGAGAATGAATGGCCACAGGCCCTACTCCAGATAATACTGACAGGCTCACTGCAAGTCCTCCTGGTTCATTAAATAAACCTGTGATAGAGGAGCCTCCTGCTCCTCTGATGCTGCTATTCCTGCCTTGGTCAATGCTACCTGGGCACAGTCCATCAAATGAACTCCTAAATACTTGTGTCAATGTCAGTTAAACTTAGGCGTTATATGCTACTTTCCCTGAACAGCTACAAGTGTGACTTAAAATGTCAAGGACCAAAGGTGATAACCAAAGCTAGTAAGTATGAGGAACATCATGTTTTCAGTATACTAGAAGGAACAGTCACCAAAATGTCTGTAACAGCCTAGTGAAATGAGGTCTACATAAAGAGTCTTGCTAACTTCATGAGGTTACCAATATGATGATAATACATGTCCATGTTAAATATGATTATTTCTATTTCTTGTTATGGCACTTGTCCATGTTTGTATATGATTTGCATATTATTGGATAAGGCTGATGATACACAAATAAATATCAGTGCAACTATTTACAAACACCTTTGGGTAATTTAAGGAAATCATGATTAATTTATTAAAATCAGAAAATATCGTTGGAGAAAGACCAAAAAGCAGACGGATGCTGCAATGGCACATCACTTAAGCAGCACATGTACTCAAATGTGCATGTACCTGTGCACAGTATACTCTCCCACTGACACCTTCTGAGTAGAATCAGCAATGCTCAGTCTGTATCAGAAACAGCGCGGCCAGCAGGACCAGGGCAGTGATCATCCCTTTGTACTCTGCGCTGGTGAGGCTGCATCTCAAATACTGTGTTCATTTTCGGGCCCCTCACTACAAGAAGGACATTGAGCTGCTGGAGCGTGTCCAGAGAAGAGCAACAAAGCTGGTGAAGGGTCTGGAGAACAAGTCTGATGGGGAGCAGCTGAGGGAGCTGGGGTTGTTCAGCTTGGAGAAGAGGAGGCTGAGGGGAGACCTTATCGCTCTCTACAACTACCTGAAAGGAGGGTGTAGCAAGGTGGGGGTCGGTCTCTTCTCCCTGGTAACTAGCGATAGGACAAGAGGAAACGGTCTCAAGTCGTGCCAGGGGAGGTTCAGGCTGGACCTTAGAAAGAACTTCTTCACTGATAGAGTCATTAGGCATTGGAATGGGCTCCCCAGGGAGGTGGTGGAGTCACCATCCCTGGAGGGGTTCAAAAAACATTTAGATGTGGCACTTCGAGACATGGTTTAGTGGGTTTAGTGGGCATGGTGACGTTGGGCAGAAGGTTGGACTTGATGAACTTTGGGGTCCCTTAGAACCATAACGATTCTATGATTCTATGTTTCACAGGGTTTGTACTGCAAAACCGTATTTCTCCCTCAGCTCCAGCTTCCAAAACTAAGAAGGCAAGTCGCCCTTCATAGTTGCATTGGAACCATGATGACTGGAAAGGCACATGTATCTTAGATGATGCAATTTTTAGTATCAGCTTCACCAATAGAATTCCATAGTAAGTAACGTAGCAATTTAGCAAGAGAAAACAGTATTTTTTTTACAGCATATAAATCATGCTCCATACTCCATTGACAGAACTGCCAAAGCCAGCTTGCCTGATAACCAAATCGTATGGCAGCACTAACTTTGCTAGCAGTCCCACAGGGTGGTCTGTCGTCTTCTACCTCATCACCCTCCTGACCACATATATTAGCCATCCTCAGCAGCTGAGTGCCCTACGGATTGGTGACCATAGCTTTGCAAGACAGAGGACATAGAAAAATATCTTTGCTCTATAAACAGGGAAGTTTGTTATTTTTTGAAAAAAAGACAACTGAATTACTAATTTTGTGACCTTTCCCAAGCAATAGAGAGGTGTTTTCTGTAATATTTAATACACCAAAAATGAGTAGACTAGAACAAATCACTTAAAACTGAGCCAAATTCTAAATATGGCTGGCGCAGAAGACAGATTGACAATTCCACTTTGCACTGTGACTACAAAGGCAGTACCCACGCACATCACACTACTCCTGGAGCCAAGTTTCCAAATCCGATAGAAAAATAGCTCCACACTTCCTTTTCTTGTATTTCACTCTCAGGGTGCCTTGTTAGCTAATTTACCTGCCACTGTTTTACAGCAATTCTCAGTGTTAATTTGCTCAGTACCTTCTGTATCGTTCTCCCAGTCAAGTTCCTTTGTCTAATCCTGTATCAAATGCAGCAGAGAACTGAGCTCATGTGGCTGCACCCCATGCTTTCCAGTCTTGGAGCAGTTCTGTGGTTTACAGAGCGCAAGAGAGAAACAACCCACAAGCACACAAAAATCCTGAAGTACCAGAGAGACTGGAGAAAGGTTAAAAGCAGAAAGAGAGGTGTGGTCAGCCTGGCAAATCTGAATCCAAACCATCATCACTTTAAACAACGAATACACTGTAGTCTGTCCTCACCACCTCCTTATGAGACTATTAAGTGGCACAAAAATACAAAGGAAACTATATTATTTCCTACTTAAACGATTCATAATTTTATGTCTATGCAACATTTAAAAGCTAATGCAATGGAAGAAGTTCCTACAGGGCACATTATGTATGTGAAGTCAAAGCAGTACAACCCAATGAATTGTAAAACATGTTATTCCCTCTAAGCGTTAAGCATTTTTTTCCCGGTTGGCTCCTACCAGGAAGGTGAAGTGGAACAGCTGGAGGATAATGAAACCAGCATGTTCCTAGTTTGTTTTGAGTCTAGCAACAAAATTGTCTAACCTGTGCAAGAGACTTACAGTGCCACCTGGGTTTGATTTTACATTATAGTTCATTCCTTGAAACCTATTATCTCTGGGCACCATACCAAGAATGCTTTCCCTTCTGAGCATCCTTTAGATTGCAAGCATTATCTTTCCTCTGCTGCAACTTTGACATTTCTGTGTGTTTAAAAAACAAACAAAAAAAACCCCAAACAAATCAAAGAACATTAAACTTTATGGATGATAATAACTACAGAAGGGATTCAAAAGAACCCTCTTACGTATCACCTAAACCCATTGGGATAGTGGTGACTACAGCGTAACAGATGTAACTGCTTGGTGATGGTTGAGGATCAATTCTTTCATTTTTGAGGCATTCTGAACCACTGGAATAACATCAATAGTTAGATTAGTTTAAAGAAACAATAAAGTGAATAAGAGTTATTTTCTAAACTCTACCTGATCCCCAGCCATGATGTGAAGACCCATCTTGCCTTACAAAGCAGCACTTAAAGTGTATTACAGCATCCCGTGAGATGTTACACTCCATCTTCATTTAAATATTTGTCAAACCATCATGTACAAAAGAAATCAGGATTGGTCATTGCTAAACAGTGCTGGCAAAAAATTGATGAAAATCCAGCAAATGGGTTGTTTGTTATAGAATGTCCAGCCAAAACTAGATGCAACCCCACCTTGTCGTATTATTCTGTGTCCACCTATCCACATAATTGACAGACTCCTCCCCTCTCTGTGTTCTGCACCAGAATTTCTCTCAGTGACAATTTCTGTGTCTAACTTTGAATTTTACCCATGGTCCTTGAATTTCTAGTTAAATACAGAGAAATGGAACAAAACCAGGCATTTCTATATTACCTATATATAGTGTGGGATGCATGCATAAAAGCAGATTGGATAACAAAGATATACCCATAATTATGTGTTGTTTCTAAAATGCTTTGAAAATATAACAAGTTACATAAATGCTACGTCTTACTGAGTGCCATATATTTCTCCATGCATATGGAAGGTGGGCTGAAGAATGTGGGTAGATGTTTGCAGGGAAAATTAGAATGGTGAACATTATTACTGTGAGTATTATGGTAGATATAAATACGTCAATAGTAGGAGATATATCAGAATGTCTAATATTTTTTTTTTCTTCTCAAAAATGCTCAGTGAACATGAGGGAAACTTCAGATAAGTTAAAATAAGTAAAAATACACTTTACCATCCACGATACTCAGAGTGTCCTTTGGATCATCCTGGGAAGCAGACTTATGATTCAAAATCTCAGGGGTCGGCCCCAGCACTCCAGACGCAGGTCTTGGCTGGAACAGCTTCTTCATTTTAATATCTTCCTCTTTTCCTTTGGCAGAAGTTCCATCAAAAGGACTGACTTGGGAAGGGTAGAATCTATCAGCATAAACGTGAGACCCTTTAGTCCTGCTGTGAGAGCTTTTATCACTGCTTTGTGCTGACAAGTTCTGAGTGATGTACGTATGCAGTGCAGCCATCAGAGTTTTTTGGTCGAGTCTCATTTCTGACTCCGGTGAGAACTTGTCTGGCTGAGGCTGGTTCAAGGTCCTCTCACGGAGATTGTCAGCACGCTGCTGATGGGATGTTGATGTATGGGCCAAAGGAGGCGCTCTTTCTTTGGGTTTTTGCATCAGGTAGTACCTGATAGGATCATTATAGATGTAGCTCTAGAGAGGGTAGAAGGTGGAGAAAAGGACTGGGTCATTATTGCTTTGTAATGATTATTGTTATGCAGGAATCACAGGCATAACCCCTAGTGTGTTACCAACCAGGAAAACAATCATTAGAACCTATAATGTGTATGTAGATTGCAAACCTCAAACTGGTAAGTTTGCTTTAAAGAGGCACTATCACTTTGGTACAAATTTTGTAAAACAGTTTATTAACCTATTAAAAAGAGAGAGGAAGCGATTAGAGAGAGAATGATACAACTCAATCTTGATATTAACTATATATGCACTATTTGTATTCAGTCGGACAAAGAAAATTTAGTAAAGCCACTTTCCCTTCAGGTTTTACTAGACTTGTGAGAATAACTTTTTTTCAGGTTACTTACCAAAAACTAGTAAGTCAAACAAAAAATTTCAGTTTTTAAAGAACACCAAGAAAGCGAAACAATTCTTTTGTATGTATGAAATACTTTGTTCTATTTTAAATTAAAGCTCTTTTTTTTCCACTAAATTAAATCTCTAATCAATATGTGCTCTGACAGTATAAAGAAACGTAAAAATAGCTTTTAAATTGGTTTTTAATGCGTTTATTATTTTAAGGTAAAACAACTCAGCAAATTAAAGAAGAATGTACAAAATGTTTCAATCAAGGTAAAACCACATTTTTGTTGAAAAAGTGGAAGGGTAGGCTGGCACTAGAGTTTTCTATTTTCAGTTTCAGATTTTCAAGGATGCACCAGATAGGAATCTAGCATTGCAAGACAACATATATTGTTTTCATTGACCTTTTTTTTTTCTTTATGATGATGAAATTTAGTTTTGAGGACAAATTTTAAATTCCCATTAAGTACTTTAGGCCTTTATCCACCTTCCTAATTAATTAGTATTACATTTACTATAATTTAATCGTAGAGACATTTTTGTTATGACCACAACCTGAAGGCAGGACTTTTTGTTTTTAAAAAGCGGTTCCACCCTCCTAATTAATTTCAAAAATAATTTTCCTTCACTCCCTGCTAAATACAAATTTGAACTGAGAGGTTTACTTATATTCACAACTATTCCAATTAGATCCTTTGTTTATAATTTCTTCAGGACACTTTGCTGAAGTTGCATCCTGTACTGTATGCGTGTTGAAGAATGGGTCCTGCTTCTCAGCTGTGGTTTCTTGGCTAAACTATCATACAAACTACACTACAATGTGGGAAACTTAGGACAAGGATTATTTCAGCTGTCACTGCTATAAATTATAGTGGATCACTGATGTCCCTGTGCACGGAGAGCATAATGGTTTAGGACAGAAAAAGCTGCAAAATACCTACAGAGTGCAGAGACTATCCAACCAAGAGGACAGCAATTAGTAGAATTCAGCCAGAAAAAATATTATTTATACATTTCCTAATGGACTTCATAAAGGTAAAGTAAGTAAGGCTGATAAGCTATTCCAGAGATGAATAAAAACTTTTAGATTTTATCTAGTTCTTTATTTATGGACAATAATTTTGCTCTCCATCTGAACAATTTTATTTCTTCTGATAATAGTCAGTCAATTTGATAATATATATTCATAACCCTTGCTTTCCAAGAGGGTTATCCCCCTGTGAAAAGACTGAAGAGGTTCATTCCATGATTCCATATCATGATTTGTAGATTTATGGCTTATGCAACTTTATTACAGAGAAAAAGGCACTTTGGCTACTTTGGCTTGTGATCCACCAATGCAAGGCTTTTGACTTCTGCAGGTGGTCTTTAACATAGAAACATGTTTTGTTAATGCCAAGAAATTGGGCTAGAGTAAGACAGTGTCACAGAATACAGAGCTAGAGATCAAGCAGCTTTGTGTATGAAATATTTTAACGTCCCCTGGGAACTGTACCAAACAACAGCAATGTAGCTCCGGTTCAGTGCATCAGCTGCAGGGTATGCACTGCTCTGAACAACACCAAGAGGGGAGCCAGTTGTCAAAATACACTGTAAATGCTGTTTACGTACTTAATAGCAAATCCTAGACGTGAAAAGCTACTGGTCGTACATATTTATCTCTCAATTACAATGGGTCTTTGCATGGGATAATTAACTTTCTAATGATACTCGCTCCCTAGAAGGAGCTGCAGAGGATGACACAAAGCAGTTCCAGATGTACAAACTAGTTTACAGAGAATTCACACAAGCTGCTGTTTGCCTTTCCCACCCAGTACTCTCTACCTTGCCACCTTCTGGAGGACCTTCTGGCTACAAGGGAAGGAAGTAACAGGCAGCTGGGAAAGGGAGAAACATGACGAAGGGGAGAGGACATGCCCTGTTCAGCCACAGAAAGACATTAAGTCAATCCAGCTTGTGTCACTATACCCTAATTTGGATCTCTATCCTATATCCAGTTGCCTCTTTTGCCTCTAAAGCTTTGCTAATAAATCAAATGTTAGGGGGAGCAAAACTGCTAGAGACTCTCAAACCACTTGTGAAAGATGAGGGTCAGGAGATGAGGGCTGGCTTTTGATGAGCTATTTAACAAGTCCCAATATCCTTTAACATTAACAGATCTGTGACTTCCTGCTCTCGCAGACAAGCAGCACATCAAGAAAGAAAACACAACAAAAACACCAAGTGATTGTACATAAATTGGATATAAGTAAGCGCCACTCTTGGGCTCAGAGCTTCACCTCTATCAAGAAGGGGTAGCCTCTCAGCAGCTTGACAGGTCACCCTTTGGGTAGTAAGGGATGAAATATTAAAAGTTCTAATTAAAGTACAGCACCGACAGCTCAGCTGTCTTCACCGTGCACTCAGATAGCAGCCCATTTGATGTAGCTTAGTCTGACTTAATTAAAGGAGTCTCATAGCTGTATGGCAATCCTCAACTTGGAGGAGAAAAAATCCCCTTCCTTGCCACCCTGATCTCAAACAAAACACAGCACCAAAAGTATATTTGCCATACTGAACCATGCAAGGTGAAATCCAAGTAAAATTGCAGCATAGATACTTACAACCCTAAATTATGGATTTGTGTAAGTGGCACAGGAGAAAACGTATTCTTTATGGAAAAAGATAGGAGAAAAATATCTGTTATATGTAATTCAGAATCTAGTGACAATTTACATCTTAAGTTATTAATAAAAATTGCAGAGCACTGTGATAATCTTATTTGAAGTGTTTTTGCAATCTAACCTCCTGAACACAAACATTGCTAGTTTGACTTACTTCAAAGTTAAATGGCTTAATCCATGGTACAGTGAAAAGAAGAATCTGTAAATTCCCTTGCTGACGCCTTTGGAGAAGCTGCTAACATTACGGAGAAGCAGAGGGAAACAGGGAGCAGGAAAATTTTAATAAGAAAATTAGTTTCTGCATTGATTAAACTGGACTTATATAAAGTACTGCCTGTAATAGCAAGAAAAAGACAAACATGAAATGAAATGTAAGGAACTAAGAAAGAATACTCTAGCTACAATATAGATGGTTTATATTGAATAGAATTAGAATACAAGTCCCTGTTACTATCAGTAACAATTTTTTTTAATAGGTAAGATACTGTTCAATTATCTCACGTCACTAATACAACATCTTTAAAAAGTTCTTTGAATTGCTAAAAACTCAGTTTAAAAAAAATAATCTTATTTCTCTATCTGCAGAGGATTTTCCTCTCTTTCACCACCTTTCAAATAAGCTATCTCAATAATTCACACATTATCAAAAAACCCCACACACTAACCTTTCTGAAGATGGAATTGTTAAGGCAATGTCTTGTATGGTTTAGGTATGTAAGTAACTGACATTTTCTGCATGAAAGTTCACAGAAGGGCACATTAAATTACACTGTGCAGATGCACTGTGCAATAGTCTATGGACTACACATTTTCTTTAAAAAAAAGAATTAAGAAAAGAGGCAGGATTAGATACATACAATCCAAGGCACAGATAAACGCTGTTCAGTTTATCCGCTAAGGGGTAGATTGATTTGAATGTTATGCCCAAGTGCAGAAAGAATGGAATTAAATTTCTGACAAAATACTTCCTTTCTTCTGGATGCATTTGCTAAATCTTGAAGGCATATAGAGCTAACAAAAAAAACCCCAAACCCTTAGGAATGCTTAAAGAAGAAATCCTCCTCACTCCATTTCATTTAGCTTTTTCTACTTGATGCATTTTCAGATATTAATTCATGTTTGCTACCACCTAAATTTGGTTGGACCATGATTCCACCTACAATACTTAATTTACTGTGCCTATTTGAGACAGAGGCAGTATGCTCTCTGAAATTAGAAAATAAAACCATAACAAACACTGGAACCAGGCCCTTCCTCACCAATGGTGGGATAAAATAAAAATTTCCAAAGGCTATCAAAAATTAAATGATCTCACACTTAAACTCACTGTGTGGAGTGAAAGAAGTTTAGTGTTTTCTACCAGAAGCAGCCTAGATACTTTGCGACCCACACACATCTGCCTCATGTAAACTCACTACATGGGAAATACATGTACTCCTGTGAGCCCCTAACCAAGCAGGAGCACAAGTAGCACTGCCTGATTGCTAGATCGAAGTGTGGGCTGTGAATTTGTACACCCTGATTTACCTTCACTTTGACAGAAATCCAGTCAACAATGAAATATGAGGGCCAAATGGGTGTTATGGAGTGGATTACAGTGCAAAATCCCTGGGATGGAGCTGAGTAAGCAGTACAGCTGTGTCCTTAGAGCATCACAGCTAAAGTAGCCAGTCCTATGCTAACAAAGCCTTAATTCTTTCAGCTGGTGAGCTGCTGTTCCCATACAGTGCTGCACTGTCAGGAGGGTATCTTTGCAGGCTTCCAGCTAGGTTCAAGATAGCTGAAAGGGGGGAACTTTGCTTTACAAGCCACCTTGTGCTGTAGACACGATATTACACAGCCTGCACCAAATTCAATGTTAGGTTTGTCTGAAAATAATAGGGAAAGCCAATGAAAGAATTCAATTTTCTGAGCAATAGTAGAGCAAAAGCCTTTTCTACCAGCCGACAATGACCTTTTCACTTACTATAGATAATGATACAATACCATGCAAGAAATCACTGCATAAAAACCAAGAACTTGGAAGACTAATTCAGAATCCAGAAACTGGCAGAGGCCAAACCAGGGCCTCCTGCAGCGATGGGATAGCACCAGGCCACGGTCTTTTGACAGATTCACAGGCTTAAGGCAACAGGCACCATTACAGTCATCTCATCTGACCTACTATTTCACTAATTATTTTCCGCAACTATCTCCTATTTTCTTTCTGAGAATTACAACAGCTTTGAAACCATTTAAGAACTACATCAGAGAAGTAAAGATGGCAAAGATTGTTAATTAACACCCTGTAGTTTGCAGTGTCAAAAGCTTGATCAAGCAAAAGGGGTCCTCAGAGTCTCCTTTGATCAAAACTAGTGATGACCTTGCTTCCTAATTCTGGTTGTGAAACTGCAGCGTAACAGGATTTTCTGGGTTCTGACTGTATATCATTCAATAATCTACACTGCTGTAATTTCAGTTAAGAGAGATTTGATAGTAAGCAGCATATTCTACCACTCTTAAACAAAACAACCCTCCTAAACAAAAGAGAGGATAAATGCATTGGCTTCTTTCATGTGTAAGTTACTATTTAAGAAATTCACTTCTAAGTCTCAAATGTTCCCAGCTGTTCTTGATCTCCTTTGGGATGATCTTAGCTGCTTGCCTACCCTTCAACCTTCTCCAACAGGCTCTCTTGCATGAACAATTTTTGTTGTTAGTTTCTGTTTCTTCTACTGCTGAGGAACTCACTAGCTTCACTCTTCCTAACTAACTGCTGTTTGTTCTTTCTGTTCCTGACAAATCTCCATTCTATGGGTTAAAACGAAGATCCTTCGGTGTAGAAGGAGTGCTGGATGGTCTTTCCTCGGCAGTCATCATTAGCTTATCATAATCAAACAATGTTAGTTTTACACATCAGGTTACATGACAACCAGGCTGGTCTCCACAAATAAAGGATGAAATGTCTGCAGTGAAAAACGATGGGTGGATGATCCCCAATAACCTGACCAATGCCCAGGGGCCCCTGCCCCGGCTCCTCCCCAGGCCATCACAGTGAGCCATCAGCCATAATGTTCAGGAGTGTCACCCACCAGACAGGTCGATGGGAGAAGCTCTCTGGATCATCCTGCATACTGAAGAGGTTACTGCCTGCAGGGGTGTGGGACTCCTTATGGGATGCCAAGAAGAGTATCTTGTCATTCTACAAGGCATACTACGGGATGTTTAAAGAAAGGACCAGAGAGGGAAGATCAAGGTGGATTGGGGAACAGCTGTGCTAAAACATCAGGAAAAGGGAGTAAAAGGGATTGGTAGCATGTAAGCAGGCTAGCCAGTATACTTGTCTGACCATGCCTTGTGTCTGATCACCAGTCTGTCCTGTCTTCTCAATGAACTCCATTTCTAACTGTTCTTCCGGGTAAGAAGCTCTGTTCTGTGTTTGTGGTGTGTATGTAAGTGCCAATAACAGGAGTCGGACCATGGGTCCCATGGTGCCTATAGGCAGTACCTGCTCTACCTGGCGACTGGCTAGACGTGGAGAGACACAGACCTGAGGCAGCTTTACCTCTGCCAGGCTACCATGTTCAGAAGCTCCTTAACATTACCAATAGGAACCAAAAAGTGACAGTCAGATCCCAGCGGATGGTAGAAATTGTGTAGCATGGTGATCAGTGCTGGTAGATATACCAGGGTATATCAGCTTCCCTTGTCTGAGAACAGTTTGCTCATATGTCAATGAGTCTGTTACTTAAGGTTTCAGTGAATTATGTTTAAACACATTTTCTGTAGGCATATGCTGGTATATTGAGCTAACTCATTATCTAAAGATGATTTACATAGAAACATGAAGATCTTAATCTGCCAAACGTTGAGCACATTAGCACCAATTCAATATATTTATATCTCTAACGTATGAATCTAGCCAAAGAAATGCAAGCGAATAGAGATCTGCAGGATCCATGTCTACAACATAGCTTTACAACCCCATTGAAAGCAACCAACCATTTCCTGGACAACTGCTTGAGGTAAGGTGAGGTTTTTACCCCTCATAAAAAAAAATTGTTGCAGTGTCCTGAAATGCATACGCCAGCACATTCACACAGAGTTTAGATAAAATAAGTTTAAATTTTTGTGAACTCTACCCTCTCATTTGATGAGTATGATCTAAAAATAAATATTGAATACACTTTAAAATTTGTACTAGCTCCATCATCTTCTATTTACTGAGCCCAGTGTAGTGAACTACAGTGAGTAAATATTTGCAAGACAAATGGGAAGCTTGCAGCAGAAATTACAGAAACAAAAAATCCAAACACATGGTATTTGGCAAAAAACAGTTGACTTTGAAAGGGTGGGGAAGGATCTGAAAAAGAAGAAAATCTTATCGTCCAGTCAGTATTTGAGATTTTAAAACTATCAATCTATGTTTCATCTGGGAATTACTAGAAATTAATTAAGTGTCCTTTTAAATAAGCCTCCAGACTTGATACACATAATTTATAATATCATTTCTACAGCACTTGTATCTTCAAATCATTGTACAAAAAATTAATCTTTACAAGATAGCTATGTGATAAAGGAAATTATGATTTCTATGTTAGACGTGGAAATTCTGTCACTACGTCTTATATAAACTGATAGATTGTAGGTAAAGGCAGGTATTAGGTCTAAGACTTGAAAAACATGATATTGGCACTAGAATCCTCACTTGCCAAATTATTAATTCAAAAATTAAATCACAGGTCACATTAGATCACCAGACTGTGTATTTGTACCACAGACAACCTGATTGTAATTTTACTAGGCTCTGTAGCCACGTTTCTGTTAGATCTTCAAATGTATGGGTACCAGGCCTCCCAGAAAAAATTGCTTTTTATACCAGATTCATGCAGGATGGCCAAGAGGATAGAATTTATAATGTCTTGTTTTATATAATTAAATTAGAATAGATGGATCACAACTTGGAAATTCCTTTTTTCTCTTCACTGATCATAAAATGATTTTAGGTCAGCTTGCAGCAATACAAACATCTGTATTGGGTCAAATGAATTCTATTCCAGTGCTCATGAGATTTTGTTTGTTTGTTTGTTGGGTTTTGAGATTGTTTTATTTTGGGGATTTTTTTTTTTTTTTTTTTGGTAAGAGGACTTTAATGTTTCTATTTTACTGAAAAGTGCCATGGAAGGGAGAATGATCCAAAATATGAAATACTTCTCTGGGACATGAGGCTTAAATTTTAATCTACACTCTACCAAAAATTATTGCACAACCTCAGAAAGTTATCTAATCTGTCTGTGAAGCAGGGGTATTAGTTATTCCCTACTTTGTAATGTCATTAGGTAAATAAATACATCAATGCTGTGAGACTTTCAGATATTACTCTAATGGTTGTTGTATAGATACGTCAATAGACGGGTAATTCTGTAGCTTCAGGGATACACTCCTTTGTCAATTATTCCTGATATTTTTATGAAAGTATTTATGCACAGGGTTAATTATATTTTTCTTACTTATATATAATCCCATATATATATGAAATATTCAATTTTACACTTACATAGCAGAGTTTAAATGTGTATATTGCAGAAAGGTTTTTGACTTTTCAGCAGTCAGCCATCAAATCAACTTCTGATGATCTTCATTCAGTACTGTATTTTAATCAGTGCTAGATGAATAAGTGTCCCGCTTTTTTGAATTAAAGCTCGAGATTAAAATAAGCAATGACTGCGTAATTTCTTACTGGTTAATCACAGTAATTATTATTTGCAGATAAATTCAGAGTACATCTTTGAGCACTTGTGCACTCAGATTTTCTAAAATAAATAATAATCCTTTTTAATAAGTATTACACATCCTAGATCTTTCAGGAGATCAATTACAAGGCCGCAAACAATTGATTTTCAACCCAGCAAAGATATGAGTACTCTTCCCCGCACCTGAAAGGGGAAAATAGGTGGAAGGTTCCCTCTTGTACTGAGGACTAAAATACAAGCTTTACCAAATGCCTCGTCTAACCTTCACACCCTTCTAGATTCCAGCAAACTGATTCTGCCACAACAGTTTTCATTTGCACCTTCTCCCCTTTCAGCACCACTGTACTGCTGATCTAACAACCAGCCATACCTCTCTGCCACTATCTGTTTCTTTTTCCCATCATGAGTCTGCGAAGACTTTTTTAACTTTATTAGTGACTTCTTTGATGTAAAGATTCTGGTTTTTCCCAAACTCTTTGCTTTAAAATTTATAAGAATACCTAAGACTCGGAGATTTCTGCAATCACAATCTCTGTACATAAAGTCTACCTTGAAAGTGAGTGTAAGTAATTAAAAAACAAAGAAACAGAAACAGCAGAAAATGGATGAAACTCCCTGAAGACTCTCAGATAATTTTCTCTTTCTCCCTATACTACATACTAGGGTCTGAATGGCACACCAGCCTGAGGAAGACCTTAGCAGCAGGTAGGACCCATGTCTGAAGACCTCAGAGGCCAAGTCAGGGGGAAGGAATAAGAGCAATTAAACAAATCTTTTAGCCATGAAGCCTAAACCATAAACCACAGACACCCGCAACAAGAAATGCAGCGCTAGCACAAGTGTAGCAGGGAACTTCCTTATTCCCATAGCCTGTCCAGAAGGTTTCCCGGAGGGGCTGGATGCTCCGTGTGCTATAGCCACTGCATCTAAAATGAGCCCAGTGCAGTGCTATGTTGCCAAAGCGGTGCACTTTTGCCAGCCCAAGGCATTAAAAACTTCACAAGTCAGGCTACCAGAAGGCAAGAGAATATGTAAAAATGGTAGCTACTTCACGAAAAAAAGCAAGCAGTTCCAACTAAAAATAATAGCTAGTTCAAGGAAAAAACATAGTTCCAGAGTTCCAGGTGAGTTATTGTTATTTTCTTCCTGATTTTCAGACTTTTAAGTACATTTGGATCACATTTCAAATCTTTTCTCTTTCTGTGATGACTAAAAAATTATTCTTGGTCAAGTGAGAGCAGTATAATTGAAATCCGTAACTACTGAATTGCAGGCATTTAGACTTTTTAAAAAACTGTAATGTAAGATCATTCTTCACTGCCTTGGCTAATCGCTGGTGAAAAGCATTCAACGGGAGTATTTGTCTCCATACTGATCATTTTTGCTGCCTCTTTTTTTGCTTTGTTGTAACAGCCGCTGTGGACACCGCTATTTCTTTCCTTTTCCACCTCCTTTAAAGATTTCCTCAAGGCTGCCCACACGCCCCTGCTACGCAAACGCTCACACAGAGCTCAGCAGCAGGGCTGCCAGCAGCAGCAAAGCAAGCAAGCTCTCCTTTTACAGCTGACTAGCTTTAGTAATATCAGCTATGTGCTGTCCCTTCAAACCCAACAAAACACTAATTCTCAGTTTCTGTAGGAATACCAACAGTGTTGTGTCTTTTTCAGGGTTTTGTTTTTGTTTTTTTCTATGAGAGGGGTTTATTCTAACTGGAGGGGAGAAGAGCAGGGGAATTCACATATGATTTGAAGCCTCTGCATTTCTTGCCTGAGTAGATAAGATAAACCAAGCTTTTTCATTATGTGTATATGCCTGGCTATATGTTATTTTCCATACTAAGTCCAGGTTTGGTAGAAAGGAATCACAAAGACTGATAACGCAGCGTTTTGTGAATGGTAAAACCTTCATTAAGCCCACGGTGGGGGAAAAAAAAAGGAAACACAAAAACCCACTAGCTAATGCTTAAGTAACAAATGCCACCAAGTGCCCATTTTCTGAACAACTCTTTTCAGCTGAACTAAAGTGAAATGTTCTTTACAACTGTAATCCTCAGGAAACAGACCCACCAAATGTTCTGATTTGCTGCTATTTATCCACTGGCACAGTCATTAACAACTGGCTAGATTACGGCCTGCAGTAGATACTATCTAAATACTGAGAAAAAAGTCTGAGTTAGTGATGAACTTCAAGTGCTTCAAAAATCACTCAAAGAAGATCTTGCAATACACGGTAGACATTATAAGAATTTTGGTCCATCACATGATTTAAGTTTAATAGTGTTATTTCTGTCACTGTTGTATCAAGCCTGAAGCTGACAATTGTTTGAACAAGCGAAATAAGAAAAGAGTTACCTGGTTTAGGTTTCACTGTGTCTTATTTTACAACTTTATGCATAACTGCATGTGTGCTGTCTACCTGGTAATGTTGAAGCTCTGTAGTTTTATTCTGATAATACACGTGGAAGATAGTAGGAAAACTAAAGACTAAAAGTTTATAAAATGGTTTAATTAAAAATATTTATGTTAAGATACTGAATAACACTTCTGGAGTATAACAAATATTTTAAAGCCTCTTTGCCTTTTTTCTTTCTTTGTTTTACTCTTGGCCAGAGTCCTCTGATAGCAGTTTTGGAACAAATCAGAACTCACTCAGGAAGTCTGCCTAGAAGCACTGAATTTCTGCCAAATTCAGCTATACTTCATAGCAGGTAAGGTATCAAAGCAACCAGATTAGTGTTACATCTCCTACTCCCTGACAGCAAGAATGAAGTGACAGCGGTAAATATATACTTGAAAGAAAATTATTTTTAAGAAGGGCAAAGGCCCAAAAGCTGCAATTCTAACTTTAAGTAGGGTAAAGTACCTCTCTCTTGCCCTTATTTTTAATCAGAAAAGTGCATGAAAGTTACAAAGATAAGATCTTGGTACAATTATTTACTGTAGGTTCATAATTTATCCATATATTAAATAAAAAATAAGGTACCAAGATTTTGTTGAAGCATGCAATTAAAGTGCATAAGATAGCCGTTCTCAATTTCAAGTGGTATGACCATATCAACCTCAGCTCTTGCAGTTACTTTCCTTCCTACTCTTTTCAAATCATTATATTTTACATCTTTTTCTTGTTCCTGGAGTAGCAAAAATCGTAGTTTCTCTTTTGTTTAAATGTTATTCCATTAATGACCCAATGAATCAAGGTACAAATACAGTGTCCCTCTTCTTTCTTTTTAAAGAACAGCAGTTGCATTTGATTTGCAGAGGATAGGGAAACATCTCCAGGATCACTTAAAATTTATGACTGATTACTAATTTTTAAGATAATTTTCCTTTTTTTTTTATTTTAAATTCTAGGCAACACATAAGACTTAATGTCTGTTGGTTTAAAATGCTCCTTAGTAAACAGAAGTGTACAGTTTGCTCCTATACGTGCTTCATTTCCAGATTTTCTCCTCTTTATCCCACTCCCCCAGGCTTCAGAGTACCCATCTCCATGGCAACACTCGATAAGGTTGGTGGGTGGTGTTATCACAGCAGGCTTCCCCACAGAAGGTCTCAGCCATATGGATTATTTATGAACTTGCATGACAGCACCAGACCCACTGAAATACTTCTTGAGCAAGTTTTCTTGTCTCGGAAAGCCAGTGATTTAAAGCAGGGCATCCTCACTGCAGTCAGCACCTAGGAGTAGAGTGTGGAGGAAAAGTACCACGAAGGTGGTCACTTATCCATCCCCAAAGCTGCCTTGCCACTGCCTGCAAGTTTCTCTTACCCCAGATGAACACCTAATGACATACATCATAAATCGTAAGAGTTATATATGCCGATCAGTGAAACTGGAAACTTGCAGCTTCTGACAAGAATAATAACATTTCACTTACGCCATGACTAAATAGTTGATACAAGAGATACTGTTGTCAGGAGCTGCTGTTGCAGAGACGCTGCAGTAGTTATGTGTCTCTGAGTTAGTTCTTGGAAAAAACTAGCAGTTTTTTGGCTTTGACACTATATTTTTTTCGCCTAATTTTTTTCCTAAAACTTCAGTATATTTTTTAGCTAAGGTTGTTGCATTGACACTGTGTTCATGCAAATAGCACATACCAGTTTTTTGAAAGGATCGCTGTAATAGCAGCCTATTTCTTTAAAATAATAGAGTGCTTTGGGTAAACACATTTTTTCAGCAAAAGATACAGGACTATAAGGGCCTGTCATATGCAACTCCTTCATCCAATCATTTTTGTAAATTTATCAAGCTCCATCTTAGAGCGAGACAGATTTTCTCTAGGAAAGAAAAAAATTATTTTAGTTCTCAAATAGGCATTTGTGTGGTTTAACATAGACAATATTCAAGATCTAATGATTGTGATTTATGTTCCTATCTGTATATTTACAGTCTATACATATGAACCTTAATTGGTCATGATAGGTTTCCTTTATAACCAGTAAGAAGCAGGAAATGTCGAGGCACAATTCATCAGATCCATTATCAAAATCTGCTCAAAGATTATATTAATTGTACTCAGCACCATAAACACCAGCAAGAATTCACAGGGTATTTCAGCCAGCTTTTTGGAGAGGAGCAGTTCAGATGCTGTGAGAAGGGTTTCAGATCAGCCAGTGAAGATGTTACCACCTTTATCCAGCTCTTCCTCCTTCCTCATATACAATCTGTCCCTAATTAAGGTAAAATGCTGGAGATTAGGAGAGCTCTATCGTTTACAATGCCGAAGCTGACTCAACTCATTTGGAGAGAACTAGGTTAGCACAGTTACAATAATCAATTGGAGGAGGCAGTAAGAAACTGTCTGCTCTTGAGACAGAAAGGAAAATTGAAAAACAAGAATTCAGAGAAGAAAGCTAAAATCACAGAATGTAGGAACCACATTAAAAATACTACCTTGACAGAAGCTTTACCATCCATCTTCCTGGGATACAAATTTGTAGCTGCAGACTGGGAGAGAATACCAAGATATTTAAGATATTGCTGAAGAGACTTGGCCAAGTCTACATCATTTTCCAGATCGTAATTTCTTTCACTATCTGCATTCTGTCCCAAATTCCTGCACAGCAAAAAGGAAAAGAAAGTTACCAGCCTGTACAACATACAAAGTGCACAACGAAAAAGGCATTGCAAACCACTGAAGTTAGTTCCATACATAACAAAAAAGTCACTCAAAAGCTTAGCAACCATAAAAGTATACAAAATTCAATGTTTCAGCAAGAGCAGTCAAAAAATGTTGCACTATTAACAATTTATTGCATGAATCAAAGTTAACGATCCAACAGTAAATCAAATAAAATGCCTACATCAAGGCAAAGCCATATTCAGAAGAAAACATTTGTAAAAAGGAAATATGCATGATTAAATTGCACCCCAAAGAAATAAGAGATGGTTCTAAGATTTAAAAAAATTGCTGGATGATGTTGAGATTCAACATTAATTTGGCGCTGCACCAGTTTACAGAATACAGTGACACTACTGGATGTGCAGAAATAACCGAGCAAGTCAGCTCCAGCAAAAGGCTTAAAAAGGGAATAAAGAGAGGGAACAAGTATCTCTTCTGATCTTCTCATGTGCTTGGGATTCACAGAATAGCAGTGTTTCCTGACTGGTTTAGACAGATCTTGGTGACGTTTGCAAAGAAAACCTAAAAATGTGACTAAACAGCAGCAGTGTAGAAGTGTTTATATGGGATTCAGAGTGCTGTGTGCAATGAATCTGAATTATTACTGGCTCTCCTCATCTATCTCAACAACATGTCAATGATGATGATAATTTAAATGTCAACACCAGTAACTATTTCATTGCTTGTGTAAGAAAGCAGAGAGAGGGTTTCCAGTCTGCTTCCTTCCCTGTGACTGTCACATTGTTTTGAGGGAAATCATCCTTTTGGTGTCTCCATTTTCTACCCATATGCCCACACACTTCTTCAGCGAAGAACAATTTCAGGTGGAAGAGCTTTCTAGCTCAGGGAGACAAGGCATCATCTGACTTGCAACATCTCCGCATCACTATAAGCAAAATCTTATTCTACCAGCCCACGTTATGGTGCTTATGTAGGGGCGCAGCTTGAGAGAGTGCCGTTATGTCCAAATCTTGGGTTTAATTATATTACTTTATGCACAAAGTAACAGACTTCCTTCCATGCTCACAGTTGTATCAAATGCATGTCCTGACTAATTTAATACCAATAAATGTAATTAATAATATAATTTAACCAATTGGCATTGCAACCAAAAGTGCTCAGAGGGTTGCCCATTTTGAGGTACCAGAAAACCCCTCCACCTCTCCCCAGTGTAAAACAACTGGCTACTCATCAGCAACACAAACTCTAGGAAAATGAAGGTTTAGTGCACAGACCACTATAGTGATCTTGATACAATTCACCATAAGTCTTGCCTCCTCCTCACACTGTTTGTATTTTTCTGTCATTCCAGAGCTCTATATTCTGCCTTATGGTGGAGGGTGGACATGCAGGCAACATTATCCACCTCCTTTTCAACTTAAAGCCAGACTAAAACTGTTCAGCAGTTTTAGAAAGAGCTGGGCAGTATGCTTTCTGCTTCAATAGAAATGAACTAATCCAAAGAGGCTCTCATCATAGAGGGTATCCCAGTTTCAAACACTCGTCTTTCATCCATCAATTAATTCCAACACCTATCTTCTCCCTTCTTTGCTAACTTTGAAAAGGGGAAAATGGAAATATCAGACCAAATTCTGTCCCGAGGATTTCCACTGGAGCTAACGGGAACTAAATGCACAGACAAAAGACAGTATTTAGGATAGCTTTTCAAGACATTATTTACAGTATATAATCACTCACACTGGTGGCAGAAGCAAAATCTGGGATCTAAGATTTCTCATTTTTCTTATGGAGACAGTAATCACACTCAAATTGTATTTAAATTCCACATCAGATGTAAAATTTTACGCTAAAGACTTTTAAACAATTAAAATGTAGAAGTCTAACAAAGAATTACATTTCATTTGATGACAACTTTAACAAAATCCTATGAATACATCTGAAAGATTTTAAAAAAATTTTGTAGTTCACCAGTATATCACAGTTGTTCACCTTGTTAACACAGAAAGTAAAATGCGTTAAATGAGCTATTATTGCCACTGAATTAAAATATTTCTTTTAAATTTGACAAAGTGATATTGGGAAATGGATGAAAGACAAATATATAAAAGCACCTGGTGAGCAGAAGAAATGACTGTCAGCTGAGTTCTTGTTGCACATTTATTTGGAAGTATTTAATTTGTTCTGAAAAAGGACTTTGCATACAATGAAGTTTAGGGTATAAAGACAACAACATATATTACTATTTATCCACAGAAATAATTATCTATTTCCTACAAAAAACAGTGCTTTAGAAGCTTTTGTGTGGAAATATCTAAATCATTGCACCTCACATATTTCTAGAATGTTCTCAATTAATAGATACCACACTTTTTAGAATAAAGTTTCTCCTTTTTAAATGCTGCGAGAATCTTATTACTGACTTAATGATGGTTTTATTATAGAAATAACGCTATACGCCATTTCATACATTGAAGTTTGCTGGAAACGTTTGTGGTTTTGCCTAATTGCACCAATGAACACAACTGACATTTATTCCCTGTGTGCAGAATGGACTTTTTTCCTTTATCTTGGATCCTCTTTCAAGAGTGGGGTTTTTTTTGAAATTTAATAAGGGCCCAAGAAATGCCACGTACACTCCAGTTAGCCACCAAAGAAAGAACTTTCATCTTGAAATCAAGCTCCCAGTTTCTGCATTTTTTTAAGACGAAATCCATGTCTTCTGTTTCATCAGATTTCATATGCAGTAATTTAGCCTAAGTCAATTTACCTTTCAAGTGTCTGAGTCTATTTTCTTGCTCTCACTAGTTCTGTGGGGATTAATGACTCATTAGTATGACTTCATATTGTCTTATTACACACGTTACCCTTAATAAAAGGTCTTCCTGCCATAATGTTTCTTTGATAATTAGATACCTACACTAAGTTGCTTTTAAAATTATTTAATTATTATCTGATAAGATTTTAGCAAGCGCATTGAGCATACTGAGCATATAGCAAACTTGTTCAGAATCTACAAAACATCAGAGAAAAAGTTCCTACTGTTCTCTGACCTACAGAATATATTGCAAATGGACAACCAGAAAAATCAATTAATGCTTTAAACTGTTGGGACATAAGATAATGCTTTCAGAAGCACAGCTTGGTAACTTCAGAAAATCTATCCACAATAGGAACTGCTATAAGTGGAATACATTTGAAATTCTGATGTTCCTAAAGTGTCAATACAGAAAATGTTGTGGGTTTTTTAATGTATATTTCTAGTTAAAAATGCAAAACAGCTCAAACCTGATCACAACAGGAACTCCTAAAAGTGATCATCTGTTCTCAGTCTAAAAACTAAATTATTTCTTATATATTTTATTTTTATATAACTATGAATTTGGAACACTGCAGAATACAGTCTTGATCTTGTGCAAATCTGGCCTATTTTATCTTACTCTCATGAATAAAAGTTTTTGATACACTCATTCTAAAAAAAAAAAATCCCCCAGAAGATATTCAAAATCATTTCTGATGCTGTATACAGAGACTAATGCATACAGTAATGGCATTTTGTGTATCTAAGCAGTGAAAACATGTTTAGGATTCAATCACATGTTGTCTTCACCTTTATGATAATCTATAGATCAGTATCTTCTTTGGAAGTTAAGTTTCTACCTTACTGCACTCCTGAAATGTATGGTGCTGTGACTTTAAGGAATGCTTTTGAATCAGCAAATATGTGAAATACAGGGTCAAAGTCTATGAATTAAATCAAAACAAACGGAAACAAACACAGCTGAAGCCACTGGGCAGTATCAGTTATACAGCATTCTTATTTCCATAAAGGAGCAATCTAGAAAAGAAGTGGTTCTGCAGTGTATGCAAACCACATACTGCGGCATATGAAGATCTAAAGTCCACGTTCAGTATCTTGCACATCAAGGCCAGAAGCTCAAGCTGTGTCGCACTATGAAGAAAGTTTCCCAGCAAAAAGCACTTTCTTTCAATTTCACTAATTTTGAGATTACATTTCCTGAAATCATGTAGGAGAAAGCAAAATTTATCATTTTTAATGTTACTAAAATTTTATGCATTAAAAAATTTCCTTCTGAGGTTTGTGTGGTTGGGTTTCACTTGAAAGCCTGTAGGACAGAATAGACCAGGTAAAATAGTATATTTATAAGTGTGGCTGTATATGAAGATTATATAATTGCAGGTCCTATATCCATATCACTCAACAGAATTATAAATGTGTCTCTTGTCACCAACAACCACTAAGTGACCCCTCAACATCTTCAAGCTATGAGGAAAATGGCTTCTATAATGCAAAGAATAGATAGAAATGTCCCAACTTTGCTTTCTGTCATGGGAACTTGCATGAATCTCTCCTTCCTGGACAAATTTTGCAACTAATGCTGAGAATCTATGGACTTTGAATCAATTACAGCTATGTTTCAGAAGAATATGAGTTTGAAAATATAATTAGTTGCTTCAATACTTTTTTTTGTTGTTTAATCCAGAATAAAAGGTCTCCTGTGGATGAGCTACCGTATAAGTCTGCCTTTTAAAGACAGTTGTAAGTAAAGCTGACTGAACTGATACTAGACACTGCATAACCTGGATAGAAGACCTAATGTTTTGAATTCTGACACCTAAATTAACAATAGAAGGCATATTTTCTTAACTTAATGATAATCAGAAAACGGGGTTGAGGGTTTTCATTCATTCTGTCTGCTGTTTTCCTATTGGTGTTTTCAGTGCTGTCCTATGACTGGTTTCCCTTTACCATATAGATAGTGGGTTTGGTGATGTGTTTAATTCAACTTCAGTGCCAATCTATTTCTCACCATTTGCAAACCCTCCCAAAAACACACCAGGCAAAAACACCACTGAAGACTTACCTTCCTGCGTCAGATCCTTCAGATGCAAATATATCAGGGTGTCTGTTGTGGATTTTGTGAATGGTTGAGAGTTCCTGACCGATAACATGCTGTGTATAATCATCTCGCCAGGTAAAACCTGGTAAGTAATAAAACAAACAAACAAACAAAGAAGCAAACCCACTATTTAATAATTTGAAAGTTTGGCAAAAATGTGTCCTATATAAACAATATTTAAGAAAAGAAAATAGAAGCTTTGTTCAATTGGAACCCAAGAGTGAACTACAGATTCTTCTCTTCTCTATGAAATTTTGTTAATCAAACTTTCCTTACAATGGCAGAAAGACAGTAGAACATGTCAGGAGATGTTTAAAGTCTTTACTCTTAGCAGAATTTTAGCTAGTTACAAACTAGCTTTAATAGATAAAAAAGGGTTACTTTGGACAGCTGTGGAAGAGTTATCTCACAAGCTGGTATCTATTGAAAGGTTGCTTCACTTCTTCCCCATTCACAGCACACCATCTCTTCTCTGTTTTCTCCAGGAAACTACGCTTTTGGAACATTAAGAAGCCAGTACTGCTGTCGAAATACGTATTATGAGTTTTACTATAACTCACGTGGAGGTCAATTTATGTTATCTTTACACTTAAATGTTGTGACAAAGAACTTTACATGAAGGGGGAAGTGCAACTATGAAGGCAAATTCCAGTGATTACTCATTAATTACATGCGCTACCAATCTCATGGTAATTATACTTGAAATAATGATAAAACTCCAAACATAATTGTTACCCGATTTGTAGATTTTAGATGTTCCGGTAACACTTTAGTTCATAGAACTTGCCCATGCAATTATCTGTAATTATCTAGTAACTAAATATCACATAAGTGAAGAGAATTTCTGCTTTTACGCCATGCGCAGTAAAAAACCCACAAAACTCTCAAATTAATATTGATAAAAGTTCTAGATATGGTTATCCTGCTAATATCTTCCTGTAAGAAACCACCTAAAGAAAAATCCTCTCTAGTATCAGATGGAAGGGCATGTATCTGGTTGTTAGACTCAGCCTCAGAAGGGGGATTTCCGATTCCAATGGTCCATTAAAAAAGGGGTTGTATTCTTCAGATTTTCCCACCATATTGAGGTGGAGTTCATTGCCTGTTTACTTAAGCCCAGAACTAAAAAAGAAGTCTAAATAGGAGATGTGTCCATTCTGCCAAAGAAGACAGTTCTGAGCATGCAGAAGTAAAAATTACTTTAATATTTATCAAATTTTCAGCCTAACGAGGAGATACTTAAAGAAGAGATACTTAAATACCTGGGAAGTATTCAAACTGTGCTGCTCTCTGGGATTTAGACAAATTTTAGGAACTGAAGTCCCCTTTTGGGCAAGATTTAGGTGGACTGCATCCCAAACTTAATTTTTCATTAATGAAAATAATAAACCATCTAGAACCAATGTAAGTATGCTTGAAAGCTTTAAGAAACAAAAAGCTCTCTGACACCCCTGGTTTGCTCCTTCTTTCTCCTTTTCTTAAACAAAAATGTAACTCAAGTTTATTGAGGAAACACTGCACCTGAAATCATGTTAGATGTTAACGGCTACAGTAAATGAATCCAGTCCCTTGGGAGAAGGAAGAATCTGTCTCTCTGTCTAATCTGGTTTTAGTTCTGATTCATCCTTTTCAAATGCAAATCTCACCTTTTCAAGTGTGCTGTGTAAATAGATGGATTCAAATAATTTCACAAATCTCAATCTAAGGCTGCTCCGAGCATGTTCTTATGTGAATACACAAAAATGAGTCACCACGCACCTATGCTTATTTTGGTGTAGTGTTATTAAAATTATTTTTACATGAAAGTTTTTATATATACAAATGTTTGAATTTACTTCTCTGTTGCTTAGCACTACACCTTTCTGTTTGTTTTATAAATTCATGCAGGAGAAAAAACTAAGATAACATTCAAGTTTAGAAGAATGTGCAGCAAAAAAAGTTGAGCTAAAATACATATATATTAAAATCATTAGTACACCCATAAAAATACTAATTTACGAACTATGTGTCCAAAATCATTACAGTTTCACTTTGTAACTCTAAGCCAATACTAGCCCTATTAAAGGCTAAAGAATACACAATAAATAACATATAATTTGAAGAAAAATACACAGAATTACTCTGAACATTTTTGTTCAAATTAAAGTGAGAAGAGTTCATCTGTAGTACCTGCATACAGACAAGAAATTCATCGCTCTCAATTCTGAGCAACATATATGGCTGCAGACAGAGGGGTCAACAATTAGTTAAGTTTTTGTGCCTCTAGAAAACAAGTCTCTGGTAAAAGAGTATAAGAAACCACTGCGATCCCAGTTCTCACTGGTCATGATAACAGTGTATCTTTTGTTAGCTTCAGTATATTTTCTTTCTCCTGCAGCACTATTTTAACACTTTCTCCTAACACATTTCAAACCAGTATAAGTATGCCATCCTTAATACTGTAAAAGAACACAACTGTGGTATTAAAGGACAGTAAACAGATGAAAGAAAAACAGAACACTTGTTATAGTACTTAAGAAACTAGAGTTAAGGAATATGCCTTCTCAACTGTATCTCCTAGCACTTCTAACTCACATAAGAGTTAGAACAAGACATGGATGAAAAATGCAAATTTTAAGTAATTCAGAAATCCCCTTGTCAATAAGTTAATATCACTGCTTCTCAGGCAACTATCTCAGGAACTGCAACGGCTTTAAAGCTAACCTTATGCCAATCATTTTCCAGTATTGTTTCAGTTTCAAAAAAAATCTCTCCCACACACTGAGCTCAATAAAAAAGCACATTCAAGAATCATAATGCCACGCTGACAGCTGCAATCAAAATTAAGGTTGAGAAGGAGCATATGACGCCGTATGGTGATTTCCTGTTCCCTTTGTCTCTGCCGTCACACCTAGCGCCAGCTCCTGCCTCACCACCCAATTATTACAATTTCTCTCCACTGGCTGAGCAGGATCACAGTAGAGCTCTTGTACACACATTACTTCCATGTCACTAACGGGGAACGGGATGGGGGGACATCCAACCCCTGATTAACCATCCCCACTGTTGCAGGCCTGCCCAGGACCTGCGTCTCCCAACCGTCAATTCCCACAGACAGACAATGCCAAGGAAAGAGAGAAGGAGTCTTGTAGACACTGAAGTGACACAAATACTATGACAACAACAACAGCAGGAGATATAAAATTGCTCTCAGCTGAAGAGCACCGATAGTAGTGAGACCCAACAAAAAAAGCCATTGGTACAAATTTTCCTCACAAAAAGTAGCACTTTTCACTGGTGTCAGAGCCCAGGGTTTAGTTCTTTTTTTATTTTAATTGAAACTCCATAATCTAAATGTGTGTGAAAATGGAATGCTAGTGCAGAGATAGCGAAGACAAGACTTTAACATCAATGGAGGTGCTCAAGGTACAATGTGGTCTTTATTATCATCTGATATCTTCCTGGATCTTTTCTTTCCACAGCACAACTAATTATTATTATTAGCCACAACTACAAAAATAAAAATGAAACTATTATTGTTTAGGTCTCTATTATGTTCAACACTTAGCAATGACTATGTCAACAGAGAGTATATGTCTAAGAAGTCTTTTATTAATTGAAATCAAATCAAAAGGCAGCAGTGTAAACAGTGGAGAAAACCGTTTTCACAGATTCACACTGGTGAAGATAGTATCAGCTTCTGCCTCCAAAATTAAAGTCAAAATTGTTTTCACATTTATCATACAATTTCATTTTTAACCTGTTTAATTGGCTTTGCTGCTATACAATTACACAGAATTATCGAAAAATAATCAAAATTCAACTATGTATTTTCTTCTCTTGGCTGTTCAGTTCTTCTAAGTAATGGTATTTTTTCCCATGGTTTTGACTCTGGTTTTCATCTTCAAGAAACTTGATGCCTCTCCAAATATACCTGACCACATCTTAATGCATGTAAATTATATTATAGCAACTGTCAAAAACATTCATCTGCTACTTCTCCATCTCAACTTATTCTAGTTCAGAATTGTTCACACAAATAATCTTCTACTCCCTCTGAAGGCCTAAGCAAGAAAAACAAGAGCTTTTTAACTTTGCAAAGGAGTTCTGGTGTAAATCAGTAGAGCCCAATTTAAGTCCTTTAGAGAAACAACAATTCTCACCACCCAAAGATTTGGCTGTGCAAATTTTCCTGCTTTTACTCCCGACCCTTTTCCCAACTAGCCTGGCTGAGGCTGCACGGGGCTCTGCAGGAATGTCCAGCAAAACCTGTGTCTGACAGGATAATGCCATGAGACTCTTCCAGCTCTTGTGCCAACCGAAATCCAAAATTATTAGTTCTGAATCAATATATTAGCAACAAAATTATTTTTACATACCAAATATATTCAAAGAGACAGGAGATTATTAGATATTGGCAGAAACCTGTATACTAAAACTTGATCCTTCTTTGTCAGGAAAATCCCCATATAAAGGCCAAAAAACCTCAGAAGTAGTCAGACTTGAAGCCAGAACTTGTTACTATTTTTGAGTTGTGACATTATTTTTTCCCCAGATTTCAGTAATGTTATCCATTTTGTTCCTACATGGTGAATGACAAAATAGGTTTTCTCTGAGCTACTTTCAACTGCTACTTCATTTCAGTCAGGAAACTCTCAGTTGTACAGCTCAGAGACTTTCATCCCCCATGCCATGTGTTGCAAATTGTTAATGCCTACTTTAGCTGTCAGAACGTCTGCAGAATTGGGAATGATTGGCTTTCTGCCCTATTTTCACAACAGACAGGTCAACATATAGACATGCCTTTCTGCAGACTGCCTTTCCACATTCTCCAGAGGAGCTGCACTTGTTCTCATCCCAGACCTCCATTTTCAGAGCTCAAGGACATACCCAATAATGTTCACATATTTCAGCACTGGCAAAGTCAAAATTGCAGCTTTAATGCTGAGGTTGCTGTGTGTATAACAAAATGAATTCTTTCAGTTGCTATATTTTCTACCTAAGTATGCAGCCAAAAGATAAAATCCTGATGTTTACTCTTACAATAAAAGAAAACTTCTTCCAAAAGCAATTTTGCAGCACAATTCGCAATGGCAAGTTGATGGTAAAACAGTAACAGAGAAGTTAAACCCACTTCTTAAACCACAATCTTTTAATTCTCCTGTATCTTTGGCTTGGAATACTAATCTGTTCTGAAAATTGTGACTAAAGATGGTTTCTACAAAACCAGAAGAAAATCTGCCAAGATAGTTTTGCACTACATGTCCACGAAAACTTACTCTAATTCAATTTGTTTGCTCTGGTCAAACATTGTATTGTCTTCTAGATGAAAAGAAATCTGGTATAGACTGTATTTGAAGAAATAACTGGGAGTTTAAAAGCAGTCGTTACCACTCTTGTTCAATCCATTTCAGCAGGCACTGTGGTTATCCTCTCCTGGAAGTCCTCAGGAGCTTCTGTTGCTTCCTTCCCTTTTCCACTGCGCTCCTCAGCAGAAGTGCTGAGTACCAGATTTGCTTCGGTGAGTCTGTTGCCCTCTTTTGGAGCTTCTAGTGGGATCTTTATAGCATGCAAAAATTTCAGTCACTACATTCAGCACCGATTCACTCACACTCACAAGCAAAGAGCTTCCATTTGAATGAACTGATGAAAGGGCTGCCTAAGGATTATGGTTTCAAATTTTCATGTATTGTTTTATTATACATAAAAGTGATAATCTCCATAGAATTAAATTACCAGCATGATCTTCTTACAGCTCTGATTTTAATTTACTCTAAGTAACTCTCCCAGAAGGTGGAGAGAAGGCTTTTCTCTTCAGTTTTTTGGAATTTCTATTATTTGAAAAAGCCAAATGAGTGCTTCATTTGCCAAGGAGATTATAAAATGCTCTCACAGGACTCAGTATGCAATGTTTCCTTACTATTATTTCAGCTCTTGTAGATAGCTACAAATAATTGGTTAATACAAGAGAAAATTTCTAAGCGTTACATAAGATTTTTCTGCAACCGAAGCTGATAGTAATAAAGGAATAATATGATAATGCAAAATATATCATCTAACTTCCAACTAGAATAGGCTACTTTCCAAAGACTAGAACAGAATGAATACATGAGAAAGACTTCCCAAATCCTTGAGATAAATCCCATGCTATTCACCATGTCATATAATCCTTTTCACAAATTGATGACCCTCAAACTGAAAGCAGATGGTTCCATTCACAGAAATGCTTTTTAGGAAGGAAGATATGCAAAAGAGGGCTTCTTGCATGGTTACAACTTTATATTAATGTTCAGCCTTAATTTAACTCGTGGTCAGTTACATCTTTAACTTGAATGGCTCTCTGCAGCATCTAGACTGTGAAATATTTATAAAAAAACAATCAAATATAATATATGGTGAGTAAAGGTGCACCTTCTATTCCTCCATTTCCTTCTGATGCTGGACTGTGCACAGACATTTCCTTAGTGCTCTCAGCCCAAGGAGTTTTCAAGAACATAAGGAAATATTCATCACATGCACCCAAAATAGTGACACTAAAATAAAGATGAGACTGCTTTGCTTGTTTCACCGAGCTTTGAACCCACCTATGTTAGCTGACAATCACATAAAAGTGCATGTGACTATTCCAGATTTAACCCAGAAAGCCTGATGTTAGTTCTACACGGCAAAACAGCTCTCTACTAGCTTAATCCAGTGCAATCTCCTTTTGGAATAAGTGGCAATCTTTCGTTTTCTGTCAAAATATCTTTATTTTTTCTGTTCCATTCTCCTTCCTTTTCTACCTTATTATTCCTTTCCGAGACCTTACACCAATCTAAACTTTCATTCATTCATCTCATAATGCACGATCTCTTTAGTATGCAGAAATTGGTTGTAATGCTAGACTGTACAATGCTAAGAATGGAGATATTGTCCAAATAGTAGTTAACAATGCATATAAAATCAGCAGGTCTTCCTTCTCATTTTATTTTATCCATTTCATTTCATATGAACAGTAGGATGACAGCCTTATTGTCACAAAAAATACAGTTCCTGGGAAAGGACTTTTGAAGTACCTTCAGTTTGGGAATTAAAACATCACCTGTAACAAGGTAGAATGGGTCAGAAATGTTCTGGCACTTAAATAGGTATAGAAAATTAAGCAGACATACAGGTTACGCATATTCTAGCAAATTCATCTCAGATCTACAGTTCTTTATGTATTTTTAAATGCCTAAGGGCAGAACGGTTCTTTCAGTTCCGAATAGTGGCTCTCACCCCCATTCTATGTAACTGCTGAACTCTGATGTTTCTGAAAAATCAGGTTTTGGCTGTCAGAGAAGTGCTTTCAATTGCACGTGCAAAGTCAGTACACAGGAGTGCCAAACTGGGCAGTACAGCAACGGCTGCAGATGCAAATGCATCCCTGCATCTGGTTTCAAACGTAAGTCTTTAAGACCGATGTGCAGACCATTGTATCAGCAGTAGGAGGGAATGTTAGAATGAGTCAGAGCAAAGGCTTCTGCGGAATATTCACAGAGTATCACACAGGGAGATCCGACATACTTGAAACACTTTTTCTAGCAAGGGCCTTTGGTCTCCTACACACCATGCTCTGTCCTGCACCAAGACCAATGCAAATTACAGCAGAAAAATGGTAAATTTTTTATTTTAAATGATAGGCAGAAAATCTATATATAGTTTGTGTGGAACCACATCCTCCATCTTCCACTTTTAAGCCACTTCTCTTGGACTGTAAATTCCTCCAGAAAGAGACCATATGCTGCATGCATTTGCAGTCTCTTTCCACAGCAATAACAACAACAATAACTGTTGCTATTGTTATTAATAAAAGCCCAGCAATTGCAGAAGTCAGGGTTCCCTTAGGAGCCTGGTAGAGATCTTGGTGGCTGAAAGCCGGGAGTTTTCCAGGGAAGTATGTTAGCCAAGTCAGTTTGCCTGAAGCAAAGATGAACAATCTGCCGGTCACACTGGCCCCCCAGAAACCTGATTCGCGCTCCTCAGGTTTCATCTGGAATTCACCCCGTGTACAGAAAATATACACCATGAATTTGTGCAACCCTGAAAGGAAAGACAGCATTTTCAGCCAGAGCAGTATTCTATTCTCTTGTGAGCATAAAAATTTTGAGTTTTGACCTTCCAAGAATTGCAATGGAGGATGCAATGCACTTTACTGTACATTGCATGACAGACAATTTTTTCATTTAAGCATTTTTAGTCTTTGCATCTCAGGGCTTTGATGATTACTGTACCACTTGTCAGCTAAGGTACAGTGTCTGCCCATGTATTTAGCCGGTGTCCATGCATAAAAATGAGATTATTTGACTTATTTTAGACAACAATGAAAAGGATTTAGTGAGAAAAGCTCTGACTGACTTGATTTCCTACCTGGCGTTCATTTTCCCTCCCTTGTTTCATGGAGTTAATACCTCAGTGAGCTTTAATAACGTTTTTGGACAATTCATGTAACACTGATTCACGGATTCACACTGATGCTTTGTCAGCTGCATGCACTCTGATTTCTAGTTCTTTCTAGCTTCTTTACTGCCTTCTGGGGTTAATCTCTCTGGACACTTAAAATATGCCATGCTATGAGCTGTGATTCAGTTTTACCACAATGTATCACAATGCTACTAAATAGTAATTTTTTTTTTTTGAATCTCTGAATTAGTTTTTGAGCAAGATTGTCAATGAATTAAAATATTTACACTGGAAAAGCTGGAATAATAGATATGAACTTAAAGCCCCTAAAATTTGAGTCTTTGTGAGCACAGTTCCACAGCTGATGTTCATTCATAACACATCACTTCATTCAAAAAGCTTCATCATTTTTTGCTCATAGTCATCAAGAGATGCTACGTTTAAATGTCATTTACTAAAAACTCTGACATTAACAAAATGCCTCGAAACATGCAATGATGCCATAACGCTGAAATAAAACAAACAGAAGAAATATAAAATTCCTGTCCCTCTTGGGAGCAATTTTACATTTGTGTGTTCTATGCACAACTAAAATCTGAATATTCCAAAACGGCTCCACCAACTTCGTGCCACCAAGGTCTACCATTCACTGTGCAGACCTTCTGTACCCACTGTGCTCAATATGAACTCCAGAGAACTTCCTCTGGGCAAAGACTGTGGTTTGAGGTTTAGCCTGGACCTGCAGGCTGAGCCACAGAGGAGCGAGCGCCAAGAGCGAGGAACCAAAAGTACTTTTGCCTTCCTTTGAATCTGCCCTTCAACTTGTAATGTGACACAAAATCTGTGTCTCACTTCTCTACCTGTAACACAGATATAACAAAACACAGTTTCAGGGGTTGAAGTTGTACTGCATTTTGTGAAGTGTTCGAATACTGTACAACTGGGCTGGCATAAACAAGGAACACTGACAAAACGGAGTCCACCAGGAGCTACTGCAATGTGTCATTCACTAAGTGGCAGGTAGGTGGGTTTTTTTCTTAACTTCAGTGTATTTCTACTATTTAAGGACTAGTAACTACTATCAAGGAGTTGAATATATTTTCAAAACCACCATTCATTCCAGAAATTAGTCCATCAGCAGTTTTGATGGCATACAAAGCAGCAAACCTCCTTTAGAGCAAACACAGAAGTGAACCAGCAATAATGTTAAAGCATGTCAAAAACATTGGTGGTGTAGCTCATATTTCTCTTTCACTTAGTACTGTTACAGAAGATAAGTCTTCTGATCAGTGGCTGTCAGCTTTAAGAAATAGTGATACATTTTTAGATGACTGACTGCTACCTATTACCATACTTTTGATGTGGTGGAACATTCATGTGCCTTATTTTCCACTTCCTCAGGGTATCCTGGTTAAATGTCACATGCATTTTTCTCCCGTGTTAAGAAAACAAAACCTGCATATTAATTCTTTTTAAGAGAGGCACAAAAGTAATAAGAAAGGCACATTGATTATTCTATTCATCTATAAACTACTCCAGTAGACATATAAATAATACTGGAAAACTTAATGCAGCCTTAATTATTAGCAGTGTTACCCCTCTGTTTATAGCAGTCATGATAGATGAAACCTGCAGCAATCAGATTGCTCTGATAGCAGTTTGAGCTTAGTCACAACAAAAGACACAAAGTTAAAAAGGCAGACTGTCACATGTTTTACAAGTATATTGTTACTTAATGTAAGATCTCTGTTTCATTGATCAGATTTCTGCTCCTTAGCAATGAAACTATGAGCAAATGTCCCTGTAAATGTATCCAAGAGCTCCATACACTCCTCCTTAGTTGTTCCTAATATCATAATGAAAACAGAGAGAATTGCCCTTTTCTCACTCCAAAATGCTCATGGTTCAGTTCCCCAAATCTGCAGCTCAGCAAGCCAATCTATCTAGAAAATGTTTGCCATCATGGCCCCCAAAGGCACAAATCTTGGAAAGGAGACAGTAATGAGTGAATAAACTATTGCAAATGTCCTGCTTCATCCATTTACATGCTACAAATCTGGCCTTCGTCTGGTACTCCTTATTCACAGTACCTTACACATTGTCAGTACTTTCAAACACAAAAAAAATTCTCCTTTTTCTAGAGAAGCTATCATTTTATTTTACACTTTATGACTATTTGTTGCAAGGAGTAAACTAGAATTTAGGTTTTACTTGTTTTAATTACTACAGCAAATAAAACAGAAACATGAGGCATTGCAAATTCAATGATTTATTGTTAATTTGCTATTCCTACTCACCATTTCCTTGTATGTCTATATATAAGACAAACTATATTCATAGATATAAATCTTACTTTACTTACATTATATGACATATGAAAGAAAATATTTCCTTCTATCAATTACTTCTTAACTAAATGCCAAAGGTTCAAACATATAAACTGAAGAAGTCTTTCCTGACAACCAGATAAGTCTGTAGCTTCTGTACTTTACATTATATTTAGCAGTCAGTCAGGTTTGATTCAATTTTGCTATATGCAGTACCAAGGTATGCCCTTGAATCTTTTACATTTTAAAAAGATAAACGTATTAAGTGTTTCTCAAAGATAATTTTTGATCATCCTGTTTGCTTGAAGGTACATTAGAATTGGTCAAGATTTCCAAGGTTACAGCACAGTTACCCCTATGCTGCATCAATATGTCATCAAAACCAATTAAGTCTCTCTTTCTCCGTCCATTCTGTAGCTAGAAAAAACCTGTCTTGTTGACTGTGATGTTTATACACTTTGCGTGAGTGTGTGTGATGTTTTGTGGTTTTCTGTGATCCTGCATTACAGCCAAAGCTAAATAACATTATCTCAACACACTAGATTTCAGCTGCTGAGCACCAACACTGCAGTCACCAGGCATCCCTGCTGCCAAAGTGCCTCTTGTGCATTCAGATGCCACGCACGATTCCCCCAGTGGTACCCGACACAGAAGCAGGGCCACTTCTTTTCTGTGACTCTCCTAAACACTGAGCAGTATATATTGTCGGGTTATTCTGTGTGGATAAACGTGCTACAATAAACTGTTCTATCCATCAGTACTGGTGAAGTTTAGCTAGGCAGTTGCCCAGAACAGGTTTTGCTCCAATTCTTTGTGTAGCCTTTGATGGCATGGGGCTTTGCAGGATGCAGTTGGATGAATAAGTGCAAGAAAATGTTCCTGAATGGGAATTCACTAACTATTGTACTGATGAAGCTAAAATAGACTATTTCCC
>NW_009626991.1:136356-140977 GCF_000690535.1 Cariama cristata
ATGCTACTTGGCCTTGCGTTGCTAAGGGAATAGGAGGCAGTATGTAATTTTTTTATTACTCCTGTTATCATTCACAATAATGCCATGTCACACAAATCTGGTAATCAAATGAGGATCGTAATGTTTGTAAATCCTGTTTACTTTTAGTGTAAGTTCTTCAAAGGCAACCCGAGCAATGCAAAGCACTTTTATTAAAACAAAAGTCAGGCCCATGAAATAGCTTCTAGTCAGGTATTATGATTCGGCTATTATACCCAACACCCTCATATACACCAACCACCATACACTATATACCAAACACCCTGTATACAGCCTAGATATATCCCTTCTCCTACTATTCTTTGCATAATTTTTGTTAGCCAGGGCAAGTTCCCCTGACATAGTTTTGACAATTCCACAATTAATTTGTCTTCATTTCATTGTGTCCTCAATAACACTATGTAGGCAACAGATGTCAAGTCTTTCCAAGTGGAATGAAGCAGAAGTGAACTCCCATCCCTAATAAATTGTTTATTGAATATTTATTTTTACTTGGATGACAAAGTGCTAGTGAATCCGCTGGTGGTAAAGCCCATGGTTACATGCTACAGCACATCATTTATTGAAGCAGCTATTCTTACCAAATCTATATTGCATTTATAAATCTTCAAAACAAGCCCTGGTAAATGTCACTTCTTCTTAAATGCTCAGCAGAATCAATGACAAGCGATGCTGCCTTTGCCCTTGAAGAATTCACGTGTTTGGATCCGAGTCCAAATTCTACAAACTTGTCCAGAAACACACACAGTGTAAACACACATGCAATGTACCAGAAGCACCAAGAAAAGAAAGGAAAAACTACTCTAAATGCAAAAGCTAAGTACAAACAGGAAAGCTTGTCTACTGTTTTTTTAAACTTTCATTGTTAAGCTGCGTGAAATACACTACTACAAAGCCCAATAACTTATTTCCATTCTGCACTGGAATATTTTGCAGTGGTGTTCCACATGCTACCTAATAAAGCAACAGAAATCAAAATATAGAGTTATAATACCTGCTTCTAACAAAATTTAGAAACTATTCTGGCATAACATCAGGCAATACTCTGCACTATATATTTATTTGTGTTTCCTGATTTTTTATTATATCAATATTATACAGAAATTCTTATTTTTTTATTGTATCTTCAAGTCTAAAGAGAAATTAAATGCAAAAACTGAGGCGTACAATAAAAAAAATGTATATCTCCTCTAACTTCTTGAATGTCGCCAGTAAATAGTAGAACAGTCTGCTCAGTGTCAGTGGGATGCCCATCCCCAAAGAGCGGAGCTGCTCTGCTAAGCAGCACAGTCCAGATTTGCTGCCATGCCTGACATGGCACAACACAAACGCTTTTCCAAGGAAAGCATTGCAACGTCCTCATTTTCCAGCTGTTTCTGTAACAGCTATGGTTTAAAAGAGTAGGGGGTAGTCTATTCAGGGTTCTGAATTATACAGCAAATAGTATTCTTCAAGAGCATGTCAACTGGCTTAGTATAATGACATGCTTCTATAGCAGAGCTGCAGCTATATCATCTTTTTGCCCACGGTGGATTTCTCGGAGTCAGGGGAATTTCCCGGAGGAGAAATGCTGTCAGCACAGTGCAAGGAAATAGACCAGATAGAGAATTCATGGAGATCCAGCAATGGAGAGTTTCTGTCCTTCAGAGTTAGAATCCTCACAGCATCTTATACCCTCCCAGCCACAGAAAGTCAGGGACGCAGCAGCCCTCACTCACTCCTTTTATAAGGATCTCTTCTTCAGGGAAGAAACTGGATGTGTGCTTGTCCTGACTTGATCCACGCCTGTCTTCAGTGCATCTCCCTCACTAACCAGAACCAGTGTATCTTTTCTTTTTAGTAAAATCTATACTTGTTTCACTCCCAAATGGTGCTGAACATGTTAATTAAACAGAAAATAATTGGCAGAGCTTGTCATAGAAATGACATTTTAATGGTAGATGAAATCTTGGGGTGATATTCATTGATAAAATATGAAGTGAAATGGAGAAAACCCATTTATTCAAATCAAGACCTTCTGCTGATTGCTAGAAGAAGTCATCACAGTAAAAAAAAAAATAAAAATTAGTCACCATCTATTGACGGCTGCCAGGCTGCTAATTGCCTCAGAATGGAAAACTGGTTTTGAAATGGAAACAGTTCAAAAGCAAACAAAAAAACCACAGCCTAGATGGTGATGATGAGAAAAAAATGACTTCTCAAGCACACATCCAGGAAAATGGAGGACAAAAAGATTATGAGACACTTTGTTACTTTTTTTGCCGAGTTAAACAAGGCATATTCACAAAAAAAAAAAAAAAATTTCTAATCTTTTCCCATTCTTTATGGTAATATTTGATAGACATATAGGTAGGATGAAAAACCTAAGTCAGCCATTTTAGTCTATTTAGTAACATCCCTAGGGACAGTATGTTGTCGTCGGTATAAAGATGTTTATTGTGCTCCATGAGACTTTAGAAAATGTGATTATTACTTTACTGCATTGTTTTATTCTAAATAAAAGATAAATCCACTGCTCTTAGAATTTAGATTTGAGTTTGCTTTCTGCATGCAGTGATTTGTAAGGCTTATTAAAAAAATACTTAAGCACATACCACTTCTTTTTCTCTAATTCCTGTATGTTTTGTTCAATAGTTATCTTAATGCAACAATAGCAGGATATTTTGGATCTTTGGAGGAGAGGAGGATTACATGGCAGCCAGTAAATATTGGCAAAAGCATCACACATTGTACAAAGTTTCCAAACATGTAATGCAAGGAGTCTTTCATTTCATCCACCAACCCTGAAGATATCTCAACAGATAAAAGGAAAGATTCCAGCCCTCCTGTTTGAAAATTACTGAAAGCCAGGTGTCAAGATGCTAGAAAGCTGCCCTTTCACCAAGTCTCTTTGGCTATGTGACAATGAAGTGAGAACCTGTTGGAAGGAAGAAATGATTTGCTGTAAGCATCTTCTCAGTCTTTGTGGCTCTGATTCCATACAACTATAACTGACAGCCTTGGTTTGGAATAATTTGGGGAAATTTTTAGTGTTCCCTAAGTGCAATGAATTAAGGGGTTAGAATAAGGCTTGAGGGAAGAAACACAACCTGTTCGTGGTATGGATTGCAATGAAATCTAAATGAGATATAATTTCCTATTATGTAAGAATGTGTTTAGTCATTTCATATTCTTCACTCTCCTCCCTGTATCTCCCTACAAAATGTTTAGGGTTGTATGATGGAGATGAAGTATGACAGGTTCCTAATCTGCAAAACCACTGAAAAATGTTATTTTTTTGTAGAGGCAATCCCACATTCATCTGCTGTCTGATTTAGAGTTTCCATCTGGACAGTTGGCAGTCACTCACTACAGTTCAGACTACCTCGAAACGTAGCACAGAGGCTTTGGGCGAACTCTGATTTAGACACTTGGTAAGGGAAGAACAGGTTTGCGCTAAAATCACTTCCATTTTCAGATACATCAATCAAACGAACAGTAGTTTCATTACCATTCTTCCAAAAACAGAAAGGTAGAAAACACTTGAAAGCTAAAATTATCATCATGGGAAGTCTGTTGTGCCCTGAAACTCTAGATATAGCTTGAAATAGACCTGACAGGTTCAGTCCATTCATTTCTCCTCTATCCCTTCTCCATCTACAAACAGATCAAATTAAGAAGGTTTTAAAAAAAAAAAAAATATTTATGTAATGAAGGGGAAAAGCCAGTATTTCCAGAAACATCATTATTTCATTAGGGACATTCTCTGAACACCATTGTTCTCTGCATTACACAAAAAAATGGAACTGCTGTCGCCTTCTCCTCTTCCTCTTTCTGTTACCATGTTGTTAATTCCAACTGCGAAGCCACTGACCCTTGAAATTATTTTCACATGGCTGGAAAACACATGTGGCTTTTCCTTACCTTTATCTTTCCAGAATTGTTCTTTCAAAATTCTGTGTGCCC
Organism: Cariama cristata; assembly: GCF_000690535.1. Lineage (NCBI taxonomy): Eukaryota > Metazoa > Chordata > Aves > Cariamiformes > Cariamidae > Cariama > Cariama cristata. The sequence continues at coordinate 140,341 of NW_009626991.1, forward strand.
CCTCGAAAATATTAATTCACATAGGATTCTGTTAACAAATATCAAAACTTAGCCTTAGAGACTTAAACCTCTAATGAGGGAATTCAGAGTTCAGCTTGCATTATTCCTCACTAGTAACATAAAAACAGGTTCAGCATATGTAACACTGCTACAGCTTAAGCACAGCAAGATATACCCTGAACTTTCAAATCCCTGCTTCTTATTTGTACAAGCCAGGCTATGAAAACAGACACTTCTAATGAATTCACTGCAAAATCCTTAGTAGAAGTAGCAATGGTAGACTTAGAGCTACAATATTTAAAGCAACTGCAAAATTGTGCTTTCATCAGGAAAGGAACAAAAGCTTTGTTAGTTTTGAAGCTTACATTTATATTCAGCATAATAATTCAAAGTATCATTGCCTGCCACTATTAGGAGACAGAGGTCAAATATGGCAAGTAAAAAAAAAATTACATTCACAAGCTATACAAAAGAGAAAATAGGCTCAAATTGTATGAAGTGCAGTGACATTATTTAAATGTCTTTGTTAATCAGGGTCCTGACACAAGAGATGGTGCTGAGAAGAATTTGCTCTTCAGACTCTTCTCAGCATGGGTCAAATCTGCTTAATATTCCAAACACTGAGTCTAGCTGAACC
>NW_009626991.1:141008-170616 GCF_000690535.1 Cariama cristata
CCCTTTATGATCTCTCATCTATTTTTTTTTTCTCCTTTGAATTCAACATGCGCTGGTATTTTCAGTTTTCATCACTGCTAAAGGGCAGGGAAGCTATAGTATAAACAGTGAAGTTCCTTTCAAGCCTTGTTTGTAATGATTTATACATTATACAGCTGTTAGACCTGCAGAAATTTTTGCAGAAAGCCAGAACACCAAAAAGAAGTTTAGGAATGTTTATTTTTGACCTTATTTATTTTTTCCAGTTGTTCAGTGAGACACAAAAAAATAGGACTATGTGCTGAATCATGCATGAGAAAATAAGAGCAGTCTGATTTCCACCCCACATAGCCACAACAGTGTGAAGCCCATGCTAAGCAAAGAACGATGAGGCCCACAGAGCATTTAATGTACAGATGCCACTGCTTACTTATCTGCACCAACACCCCGTTTGAAGTATGCCCATGAGGACTATGAAGGGTGTTTCAGATGGTTAATTGTTACTCTTTCATGGATGAATAAGAGACAAATAAAAAGACCAAAGTCTTGCAGGTTGTAAATCTTAGCCAGTACATCAGTCCCCCCATTCTCCAGTCATATTTGCGGAGAGCAAAAAGGGTTCCTTAAAATAAAAGGAAGCTCTGGCCCTCCTGTTGGCACCATACTGTAGAGGGTGCGCTTTGCAATCACAAGATCAAGAACTTGTGTTGCTCTGTGGTTCCTTCTTCCCGTGGCACTCGTGTAGCTCCCCCAGTCATCCACAGCCCTGCCAGCTGCTTTCCCATCACCCAGACTTGCTACCTGAGGGGTCTGGAGGCTATTTTTGTTTCCCTGCCAAAATACTCAATCCATAAAAGACTTTCTCCCATTTCAAACAAGACATACAGCACAATGAGAGGACATGAAAGGGCAGCTGGCCAGTTTATTTTGATTTATTGGAAACATTACGGGATCGCCCAAAGGTCTTGAACAGAGACAAGTTGTGCTCAGAGCTGTTGCACCCTGTCTGCAGCAGTGCAAAGCAGTAAGATAGATGAGGTTGCTCTAGACAAGATGAGATCCGGCCCACTTGAGGACAACTGTTTTCGCAGTGGGGATTTAGGAAGGGCACACTATTATAAAGACCAACTGCACAGTTGAAGATTTTGATAGCGGGATAGAACTGAAAGATTTGAGAAACTGCAATGACACAAATCAGACCATCCTTTCAGGCATTCAGATAAACGTAATAAGTTTTCATGCCACTGACCAGCATTCGTTAAAGGCTATTTTCCAAAATGTTCCTGTTCAGAATCAAAACCAATCCAATCCTAACTACTTACTTCATAGAATGTCATATACTGTATTTACACTTAATGGTTATTTTTTTTAAATTGCAGATAGAATGGAGAATGCCCCATTTAATTCAGAAGGGACAAAGCTACTGGATTCAGCTTTGAGACAAGTCTTCACCAAACCAGTGTATGTCACAAGGGTTTTCACCTGTAATGTTGAAATAGGGTGGCATACTGATCAGGTAGCTAGGGTTACACTACAGAATATTTTCCATATTTTCAATGGGTTTAATATACTTTTCATTATTTCTTGGTCATGGCTCTGAACCCTCTATGTTCACCCTACTGTAGACACCCAACCCTAGTGAGAGCTTAAGGGCTATAATTAGAGCCTCACAAGTTAGGAGGAGATACCAAAAGTGTTGGAAAGGCTGAAAATGTTTTGATTCCTTCTCCCATGATCAGCACAGGCAGCAACAACCAGGTGCTATAGCGAAAACACTTCTGGGAAGTGAGGTGCACTATATATATATAGTATATACAACATAGTATAAATGCAATGTGTTTTACTGGAGAAGGGAGACTTCCACGTCACTTATTAAAAAAGTCCTCAGAAGAACAAAGTGAAATAACAAAGAATAGATCACAACGAGAAGTATGAAATAACAGGAGGAAGGATTTTGGAAAAGAAAGGGGGGAAAGAAGGCTTAAACATATTTCTTCCTCTCCTTCTTACAATTTTCTTCGTGGTGTTTTTCTCTTTCTCAGGACCAGCTTCAGAAGGGGAGTATTCAAGGATTAAAAGAGAACTCCTCCCTTCAGAGAACCAGTTTCACCAAATGTAATGTTGACAGGCACTGTACAGCTACGGTGTGTATTTGGGAAGACATAATAAATACGAACTGAAAAGGTCACATCTCACACAGGCACCTTTGACGACTCATGCAGACTCTCAAAATACAGCTCAGAAGTAGATACAGTAACACATTCCTTCCCTCAAGCATTCACAGTAACTAAGGTTTCAAAACCACTTAAATTTCTTATTAAAAATCTCAGTTCAGGAATATAGGCTGCTTTGATTTAGCATGTTCCCAGAAAGGCAGTTGTGCTCCTGTATTCCATGTGGCAGTCCAAGTTTGGCATGGAATTATTTCGTTTTCACGATGACAAATAAAAACTACAGTTTTCAAAGGAAACACAACAGACAGCAATCCATTTGTGATGACATCTCACTCATTCATGCTCACATTCTACTGCCAATAAATATTTAAGAGACTAATGAGACTTCAAGTCATAGAAAAAACAGTAAATAACTGCAATGCTTTTAAATAAAAATCATGTGTGAATTGACTTCTCTTCTTTTTCATGGTTAGCTATTGGGATTGAATGGGTTAATTTATTTCCTGAGACAGAAGACCTTAGATAAGCTTGGTGGTGGTTATGTAGGCATGTCTGGGTTGCTAGGAGTTTAAACTATCAGCTTGCAAATGGAGCTATTCCAGATCCCAGGTGATCCAAAGAATAGGTTCTCCTTGTGCACTAAATGATGCAGGGATTATGTGGAAAAAAAAAATATGCGATCATATAATCAGACATTGCACTGTAACACACAAGCACAAAGATGCTGAATTAAGGCAGTGCAGGAAAAGACAGAATTGCATTTGTCTACCTTCTCAACGTTTGATTTGCAGTCCTCAGAAGAGGTTTTTCAATTATTATTTTTATTAATCATAACTATTGTGTATAACACACAGAGAGAATATGATACAGTTCTGGGTAATAATAAGACCTCTTGTGTGCAGCTCCTGCTCGTTAATTGTCCTGGTATTTTTCTTACTTGGACATGGATATTCCAGTGGTTAATGATATTATATCTTCTGTATATCAGCTCACTCATGCATATGACCACTTGATTGCCTCACATACACTGTTTAACATAATTATCATAAACACTGATGTCTAGAGAATTTTCTGTGGCTCCAAGATCTGTGCTATTGAAAACAGGCATAAGTCTCTAAGCAATTTCTGAGCTTGGTCACAATACAGTAAACCTGTGCCACTTTGCTAAATCAGATGCATCACTGATAAATAGCGCTGAACTAGTTTCAACAATATTCTGTATCTTATGCTGTTGTTTGTGTTAAAGCACAGGCTAAAACACCTATACAGTAAGAAGGGCAGGAGCTTTGGGGGAAGGGGAATTGCTTTTGCGTTTTTTCCTAATAGATGATATAAGCATGAGAAACACCACAAAGTACTTAGTAAGGGGAAAAAAAAAATGCAGGCTTGAGTTTATCCAACAATGAAAGTAATCAGAACCCGTCACACAGTATATAAAATATGTTCAAAAACATACTTGACTTTAATTTATTGGTGCTAAAGCTCCCACTGAATTAAACTGGAGTTCAGGGTGCTAAGCACCCCTGTAAATCAGAAGCTTCACGCACGTGCGATTGCAGTCCCGAGCTGCCTGTTTAACAGGAAATCACTTTTATCATCGCAGGGAGTCGAGGAGAGAAGCCCATGACCAGAATGCCGTTTTTATCTACCAAATCTGTGCCTGTGTGTAAACTATTTCTAGAGGAAATAAATATGTAAAGTGGCATCAATTATTACAGTTTCAATTAAGGTACTGTATGGCAGGAGATGTCATGTGTAGTAGAAATGACTAATTGGAAAAGAGAAGAAAGTACATTTTTCAGATAAAGCTGAAGTAATTTTTTATTTTTTTAAAAAGAATTTAGGCAGGATATTTATTCTCTTTTCAACAAAGGAGACGACAGTATCCACGCATGATAAAAATCTTCTCACTTCCTCTTCTAGACAAAGGTGGAGACACAAGGCTAGTTTTCATATTCAAGCCCCTCAATTATTAGTTTTGCCACATTCCCAGCCCTTGCTGAAAGCCTCGGTTTTCCCTTTTTCTTAAAGATCAAAGTAACAATCCTGAATTCTGAACTGAGAAATGACACAGAAATTAAATACATATTGTCTGTGCACACACATGTATTCAGATCACCAGAAATTAACAGCTCGTGTATCATCATGCTAAAATATCTTTGTGATTGCCTACACAATACATGATTGTTGATTTTTACATGAAGCATAATGACAAAGAATCTGATGTGTAAAGTTTTGGGTTAGTTCCAGGGTTTGAAGAAAAAATGATGACAACAAGATGAATTTGCAGAAATTACACAGGAACCGATCCTGTTTCCACTGAATTCAGCAAAACAGCTCCATGTGCTACACGCACTCCATTTGGCCCACCACCTAAAATCATCAGCAAAGAGGTCGAGAATGGCAGGGCAATCCCTGCAAATGAGTAACTGAAGTGATACTGCTACTAATAACACAGTACCCTACATTTATATACTGCCTGCCACCCCCAAGGATGCTAAAGCACCTAAACCTCCTGCATAAGGAGTAAGTCATACAAACAGGGTGAAGTCCAAGCTGTCAGCATCCCTGGCACTGACTTTGGTCCAGGACAGCAGATCACTTCTCTCCAAAACCTGCATTAAATTTTCCACTCAGACAAAAAGGGAATCTCTTTGATCTTTCAAGATACAAAAGAGCAGCTCACGTTTAACTTCACACAACTCAGACTCCTCTCATGCCTGAGTCTTCCCTGCCTATATTTCTCTGCTTTAACTTTTCTCTCCCTCCAGTCAACTGCAAACATATATATGAAGATTTGATTTTTGGGAAGCACCTTCAACTCAATTCACTTCAGTTGAATCTTCAAAAAGTCAGCCTCTCTGACTATCAGGCCATAAATATAAGAGAAGTAAACATCTGTACTCTGCAACCTCTCCCCTCCCTTCTTTGTGACAGTGCTGCTCACAGCTTCCCCAGGGACTGATTTATCCACAAGACTGGCATTTTAAATTCAACAATATGCAATTCATTTTTGCAATCCTCAAAGATAACAAATACTCAGTTTTAAATTATTGAATCATTCATTTAACTTAGGGTGCCTAAAAATTATCATTTTTATGGAAAGTAATAAATTGTAAATTGCAAGTAATAAAAATATAAGTAAAGAGAACACCCAGACGTGCCACAAAGGAAACACTTCATTCTGTAAATAAGTGTGTTTAATTAATGATGATTTCTAATTGTAACATATTAGTTACGGAATTAACACTTTTTATGTCTATCTGCTAACCCCAATTTTTAAAGTTATTTCAGCCACCAATGATTCGTGTCTTTTTTTTAATACCAGCTCCTCTGAGTTCAGCCTTCCCAGAAGCAGCAGGAAGCGATGACAGGCTTTGGCTGCTCGAGCCCCTGCACGGAGCATTTTCAAGCGGGCACATAACCGGCTATCTGGACTCGTGCAAAGGTTCACGTTCAGACCCGCTGACTGTGATGTGATGTCGGGACTCCTGAACACTACACGTTAAGAAAATGTTTCCATTAAATTGGCAGTCCAAGTTACACTAATGTAACCTTCGGTTCAGTATCTTGCTGATATAACAGTAACGGTTACTTTCCTGTTTACCTGGATGAGGCTGCAGTGTTGGATGTAAGCTGGAGCATGAGTCCCATTGCAAAAATACAGACACCTTTCTTGGACAATACAAGCCTTCCCAAACAGTCCCAAGTTGTTAAATCCAAAGGCCATCTCCTGCTTGAAAGAATAGCAAAGCTCCAATAGTATGCAGTAAGCTGTCCACTCTGGTTGTTATTGTACTGCTTGTACAAAACAATGAAGTGTCATATTTATCAGTGCTAGCGGCTGCTAGTCTGGTATTATGACTGACTACTGTGAGATTTAAAATTTGAGTCTAGATCTTCTCAAAATTTACTGGTAGTGATATTCTGTCAACACAGAATAATCCTTTGCACTGCTCTCCATTTATTTACCAAGTTTGGCAATAGTGATACTGTGATGAGGGCTGCCTTATTCAAGATGGAAAAAAACAGTATCTTGACTTTCATTTTTCATGAAATATTACTCCATGATTAAGGTTGCTTCTTTTATTTGTTTATTTGCTTTCTACTTTCCCATTTGAATTCATCTGGATTCAGTTTCCAGCCTACTTCAGCCAGATCTGTCTTTCTCTGCTAGATTATAGAGGTAACCAGTATTTTTGACACATTAAGGCCCTTCTGCACTGTAAACAAATTGTTTCTCTTTCTTTCTTTCAGAAAAGCAGAACAGATGGAGCTCTAAGTTTCTCACTATAGGGCATTCTCTCAAAATCATTTTTCTGGCCCATTCGTTTACCTTCTTCAATTTGCCAATATAATTTAAACACATGCGGACACAAAACTGAACAAGATATTCCAGTAGCTGCCTAATGCAATATATATATAGAAAATCACTTCCCTCTCCCTAAGTCACTACTCTAATCTGTATATCCATGATCTACATTAGCCTTCTTTGCCCCAGCTTTCACAGTGAGCCCCGACGAACTGCCTCTCTGGTATGACCCGAATACCTTTCTCAAGTACAAGCCCTCAAGAGAACAGATACCCTCATTGCAACCCCCAGCCTGCATTCTCCTTATACTTGTTTTTTTTAACGGCCCATATTGGTAATCATCCTGAATTCTCTGGTAGGACTTAATTACTATTTACAATTCCAATAGCCTATAAGTCATCTGGAAGTTTTTTTACTGGCAGCTACGATACGTGTATCTCCAACTTACTGACAAAGTTGTGGATGAAAATTGAGCCAGCATCTATCCCTAAGAAATTTCACTAAAAACAATCTTAGTTAAGTCTTCTTATTATTTTGGGACTGGAAAGCACCCTTCTATCCAAATAAGGAGCAGTATTCATATATTAAAACATGTGCAAAGCCAGACTTTCCAAGGCATAGCAAATGATGGGCTTCATTATGTAGAAACATAAAGGCCACGTATCAAAATAACGTGTGTTTCAAAACCAGCGGTCGTTGAAAAAAATTTCTTTTGAAAAAAAATCCTCAGACCTTGTGTTTTGCACAACTCAATATGCATTAGAAGAACACAAAATAATACTTAACAAAATAAAGAATGCATATGTTTATAAACATTTGGACCACAAAGACAAGAATTAACAAAAAATTTCAAATAACTGCAATACAGTATGGAAAGCACACTAGATGGAAGTATATTCATGCCTCCATAATAGTGATATGTTATTCAACACGGGCTCAGTCAAGGCTATAAATCGTTTCTGCTCGTCCCCAGAGTCCCCACGCCCAAAATAACTTAAGATTAACTTTCATGACAGACTTTTTTTCTTTGGGGACAGGAGGAATGCAGAGGGAAAAATTTTTTGTCATGTGAAGGAGGAAGTCTGAAAGCAGATATAAGTTCATAATTAAAAAAAAAAAAGTTCATTCTTTTTCAAATTAGAACCCCAGAATTCAGGAAAGCACCGAAACATGATGCCCATTCTTTCCCTTGGAAGCAGCAAATGCAACTTACAGCAATGTTAAAATATTTCTTGGATAGGAAATCTTCTAAGGGGTGTCTGCATTACTACTCCTGACTCCTCCTCAGTTCCTCATTTCTTGCTCTCTGTTCACCAAGAGAGATGGCCAAGGCTGCACATCTCAAGGTGAAATTTGTAATATGATCAGGAAGATGCCACAGAGCTGAATATTTGATGCTAGTTTATTATTCTCATTGTGCTTCTACAGGTTTGGTCTCCCTCCCCCCAACCTGCTCTCCTCCCTCTCTTCCACAAGCCCCCTCCAGAGGCACAAACAATTCTAGCTCAAAAGCCGCATTACCTCTCATTTTATGAAATTTCTGCAAGGAATAACCTTTAACCCATACTTTGCCTCCTCCCCTTCCCTGCCAAAAGCTTTATTCATTCAATTCTTTTTCAACCTCAATTACTTCCCATTTAACAAATGGTTGGTATAGCAGTGAAGCACTACAGTAAGAACAAAGGTTGGTGCTCCATTGCAATCTCTTCAGAGTAGAATTAAAGGCAAATTCTCTATCAGAGAAAGCCACCTCTCCTCGATTTTTCTGTCACTGCATTATTATTATACAGCTTGTCTCTGAAAGGAAGGCTCTCAGGGTGTCATGAACTCTCAGAGAATTTCTAGTCTATGATGCCTTTCAGTAAAAAAGGGAATGCTCCAGAGAGAAAATAACCTTTGTGTAAGGAAAGGTTTGTTCTGCAATATTGTCTGAGTATTGGCTTTACAGGGAAGAAATGAGTCTTTGCATTTGCATTACCAGAGCATAGAAATTGGTCCAAAAGAATATCACTCTGCACAGCCCGAGCTATACTGTGCTCTTCCCTCTGACTGAGAGACGGAGAGACTTGAGCAGGATTAGGCAGTATATACAATCCCTCCTCTATTGATACATGTCCACAGCAGAACACGCACAACTGAATTCAGAAAACGTGAAATACCGTGCGTTTCAAATGGTATTCTTTAACTAAAAAAACCAAAAGTTATGTCACTTACGACATCTCTCTTCTAATCTCATTTGAAAGATAAGGGAAGAATATATTCCTAATTGCCTTTTCTCTCATTCCTCAATCTTTCTCTTGTACTTTTTTCCCCTGATTTTAAATACTTTAAATGCAGGCATAAATTCCTGCCTTTTGCTGGCATGCCTATAGCAGCAGTTCATGTCAGCAACAGGACAGCAACATCCTCATGGAGACAAATTAGTGATACTCCAGAAGAATCTTAAACTGTCTTGACTAGAAAAAATAAAGACTGCTTATAGCAAGTATCATTCATACATATATAAAAATACACAGAAACACACATGTTCTGGCACAGGAAAGAACAGAGGACAGACAAAAGTGACAGATACTCTTAAAAAGGGGAGGAAATGAGGAGACAGATTCCAAGCTGTGTGAATTGTTACGTGCCCATTGAAATAAATGGAACTCTGACAATTAATTTCAGCTAAAGATCTACCCCTGAGAAACAAAAAGTACCTCTCAACCTGCTCACATCCTGCTTTCCTGAATTATTTTAATTACACAAAAAGTTAGGGGGTTTATTATTTTTATTTCATATAATTTTATGTATTCCACTGGTCATTTAAAATAACTAATTTTTTTCTATTTTATTTTAAGGTGGAACGTTTTCTCTATCCAAAGGAGACTAGAGAAACAGAATGTTGAAATGTAAAAGGAAGGTGAAATGGTTAATGGAAGAAATTACTTGCAAATACATAGGAAAAAAATAAAGAACAGGAAAATAAAAGTAAATTTTGTAGTATCATGATTCAGGTTCAAGCTCAACAAGAAGCATGATCAAAATGCATCCTCCCTTGAGAGTTAGAGATTATTGAAGATAGTGACATTTCATATGCTTTTCTTAATACTGTTTACAAATTACATCCTTCTGAGAGCAAAGGGAAAAAACGTACTTTAAAGGCATGCACATAGGTTATTAGCTAAAGCTAATGGTCACTATTCCCACATATCTGAAAGATTATTCTTTTCCCCTGAAAGAAAAAGAAACCTAAGAAAAATGGTATCACACTTGATGTTCAGCAAACATTTTAATAATACATAAAGTCTGAGTAAGAAAGGAAAACCAATAAAGTCTGTAATACTAAAAAAATTCAGTTTAGCCTCCAGTTACTCTATATCAGTGTTTACTGCATGTTGTACAGGCTACTTCACGTACCTGCATGTCTAGGATATTCTTAGCGCTGTGAGTCCTTTAGATGTATCCCAAATGCTGAGATAATGCTATTTAATTCTTTGAAATAATAAACAATTAAAAAAACCTCCACTACTGCTGTCATTCAGTTATACTTTAAAAATAGCACAGCTAAGCAGGTGGTGAGTAGTGATTACTGTGCTTGCTGTCACTGATTGACTGCAGATTGTGCACACAGCAAATCTATGCCAAGATATCTACTTATTTTTGTTACTCATCTTTTCCCTTCCTACTCATCAACTTTACCTAAATGTGTTTTTCAGCTGCAACATGCTGAGTTTTAAACTGTAGACTCCTAAAGGCAGGGATTATCACTCTAAACTTGGTTACTACCTGTAGAACAGGGTTTAGACTGCAAATAAAATTTTCAGCCTAAGACTTTGGTAATCACTCAATGGCATCTTTGGAGACAGACTTGACCCTATAAGGGGAAATAATGAGGAACAAAGCATTAAGCATTTTGGTTCCTGAAGACTCTTTGACAGCGCTAAATGCTGAAAAAACATAAGGAAATCAGGATTTGGTACACTAGTGAAAGGAGCAAGCTGCAGGCTGCAAAATTCTAGGTTACCCATTTGTTAAATTACCATCTACTTGTAAAATTATTTCAAGTTTGAATGATATGAAAGATGAAGATAGACATAAATGAAGTATACTGCAGTTACCTGCAGCATTTCACAGTTCATTTCCAGAGTATTTTGGGTCTTGTACTTTATGGCTTTTTTGTATAAATGGTTAGTACACCTGGCCAACTCATCATGACAGTACTTCTTCAGTATGATGCAGGAGAAATCATAAGAGGCTTTTAACAAGGGGAGGGGAGAAAAAAAAGAAAGGGTTTTCAAAACCATTGTCAAAATGAGGGTCCAGAAATCAATTTGTAATTATCTACCAACACAAATCTAAAGGCTTTTCTGTGATAAGGGTGGTAATACATAGGGCTGTAATGTGAATTATTTCAAAGAATAAAAGACTGATTGTCTTCATGACCTATATAGCTTTTAGTGAGCTTTAAAACAAAATTACATTTTATACTTCTCATGAATGGCTTTCTCCCCCTTCTTTCCCCCTTTAAAAATGCAGGGTTTTTGTCCCATCTAGTAGGCTTTCAGCTTTAAATAGGACTCGGTTTCTTCCAATGTTGATACATTTCGTTCCACTGAAAGTGAAGGCTCTGGCTTTGCAAAAGAGCTGAAGCTTCCCCTGTACAAAGGCAACCCTTTCCAACACATTTAAAAGTAAACTACAAACCATATGATTGTGTTATTTTTACACAGAAGCTCAGCACCAGAATTTTTTTTTTTCCTGGAAAACTTTTAGCATTAAAATATGATAAATAAAATAAATATTTCAGAAGGTACAAAAATATCAGGGAATAGCTAACCTTAGGTTAAAATAAAGTCAAATGAATACAAGGAGAAAAAAAATACAGGGTTGAGTATTTGCAACAAATTGAAAAAGACGACAAAGTGCAACATTTTCAGACTGCAAGGGCCATATTCAGATCACTGTACTTAATCACCTCAGGTCCTGTGGTCTGATGTTAACAGAGTGATTCCGGCTGTAGGTGACTACAGGCCTAGTTTTTGATTGTTCAGTGGTACTGAACATGCACTGTAGTCTTACAGATCCACACCCACGAAAGCTTCTGCGTGGGATACCAGTTGCAACTTTCTTACCCAAGGTTGCCTCCACATGCTTTTACTTATGGTTATTGCCTGCTTGAAGATTGCTTTCCAGGACAACATGGTAGTTTCAGTGAATTATCATGTTAAAAATATTATACCATTAATATTGTAGAGAGTATATCTCTACAGAACCATTTAATTTCTGGAAAGAATATTTGGTTTTGTTCTGTTGGCTTTATCCAGAGATTCAGAAGAATCAAGTATTACATAAGTATATTCATCTGACAGTATTCTTAATTGAAGTACCCACTGTTGTGTATGGTAGGATTCCTTTGCAGTAACAGCTAGATGGTACTTTGGAAATGTGATTAATTTCTTTACCAACGTAAGATTCTTAAAACTGTTCCAAAATTAACTTAATTATTCTGGATTTTTTAGGACAACTGTTCCTAAGAAAATAAAAAATTTCAATTGCCTGTTTGGTATTTTCCTGCTAATCAACCAACTTTATACAGTAACTATCATGAAAAATAAGGAACACTCTCTGCTTTGACTTCAGAAAAGGTTGACAAGTAGTTCTTTCCTCATACATAGTTTTAATCTTTAAAAAAGGGTTTTCTAATCTATTAAGGTGAGATCTTTTCATTACTACATCTACTAATTTTTCTGAGAGGTTCTTTGCAGTATTCTATTTTTCCTGGTCATAACACAACACATAATTTGTGCATTGACCCTGTATGTTCGTATACCTAGCATTTTAAGGCCATATTCAGAAGTCCTGCATAAGGCCTTTTAAATAATAAATAAAAAACCACAGTGCCAACATATCCCTGCCAACTTTTCTGCAATTGGCAGGCACTGCTCATTTAATAACTTTACTTTTCACTAGAGAGTAAACCTGTCCCCATAAGCCATATGTCTTTTTCCAACATTTGTTTCACTTGAACTTAATTTCTGAAGGGACAGTAAAGTACATAATGTCACAACAACTTGCTGATATATTTGCTAATGCTGCAAGCAAGGTTATCCCGTCTGTTCTCAAACTCCAAATGGTTTCTATCAAGTCAAAAAGGTTGAAAGGAAGCAGGGTGGAGATCAAAGCTGTTTGGTTCCTTCTTATTTCCCAACTTAGATAGTAAATTAATGGTGGGTTAACAAAATAATAAAAGCACAGACTGGATGGGTCGCACAATCCAATGCAAAACTACCTAAGAGTCTCTGAGAAATCCTTTTCTGTGTTATGACTCCTTGGGAAATGTCATCTCCTGAACACAAATAGGAGCAGCTCTGAGACTACTCTAAGATACATCACAGACAAAGGAAGATGTAAATACTCAGTCGGCACAAACATAAGGACACAGAATTACCTTCAGCACTTTGTCCTTCTCCCTGTTGTTCAATCTGAACTCAGCACCTGGCCTTTGAACCAGCCAAACATGGCTGAAGAGAAGAGGCAAGTCCATAAAACTTCCCAAACAAACTTTGCTAAGAAGACAAAAGTAAAACTCACTGCAATGTTAATCAACTCTTATCTTTTAGGGGAAAAAAAATGCAAATGTAACATCATTAAAAAAATGAAAACTTTTAATGAAAACAAGAATTACTCATACTGCTCCACAGAGGATAAAAGATCTCTCTTTGGATTCCACTCTAATCTCGTTTCAGGGTAATTGTTAAAGTGTTTGAAATATCTTATCTCTCCCTCTCCCCTGTTTGTATTCTTGACTTCTTTAATGTACAGATTGCCTTTAATTGGGTTGGTTGGGATGTTGGTTGTGTATAAGGCTCTCATTTAACTCCCAGTTAAATGAGCATTTCCCAAGACACAACCTTCTGTCTCCTCCCTTCCCCAACACCTTCAGCCCCAAATGCCCATCACTGTTCCCATGTCAAAGGATATCTTATTGTCTTTTCCTCACCCCATCTGGCACGTTCCTTCCCATAGATGTGCAAGAGAGCATTGTTCTCAGACTCTGCTTGCTTCTCTGCTTATGGTGTGGCTCCGCTCAAAAGAGCCATCCTGCTCCAAATCCCAGCGTTACAACTTTTAGATCCTGTTTTGTTTCTCCATTTCCCTGATTATCAATGACTTTTCTGTGCTAAATAGCTCAGATTTGCTCTTGATAAACAGTGCTTACCCTGCAGAATAATCTTATGGCCTTTATGTAACTGTCTAGTATGCACACAGTAGACTGTGTATACTATAAGGAATTATCACTATGAAATCTAGACTATAGTCTTGTTCAGTTACATTTCTGAAGTTGTCACCCCTCTGTGCCTTTGAATATGTCTATATTTTTGCATTATTTTCCTGACTGCCTTGAACCAGAGAGATCAGCGGAACTGAACCTTATTTGTCCCAGCAAGAGACGAGTAAAAGTTTCTCAACTTATCAACAATTTCTTCCAAGCAGTCACTTCAGTGCATAGAAGAAGCAATAAAGGCAGTGTAACATATTTGAAAATATTTGTTCTTTTCTCTGTCTGTATCTGCCTCAGTAGGAAATGATCCCAACAATACAGAACAGAAAAGCCTGGTAGGTCTGAAAATGTATCTTACTGTTTGGGGTCAAAGCCTTTTTGGCTTTCTTTTCCTTCACCAAGGTAATGGACAGTGTGTGGTAGCTCAGCATGCTTGTCACTAACTTCTTACCTCCAACTCTCCAGTTCATAGTAAGATGAAAGCAGAGGAACACAAAGGAGGATTCTATCACATGGATCGTAGAGAAAGACCTATTTTTCATCCCCTTTGTATACAACAGCCCTTCTGATTACTGGCATTATGCTCAGTTCCTCTTCCCTTTTTTTAACTCTCTGCAGTATTGATTGGTACAATGGCTACAAAGAAGTTCATTCAAAAAGGAAACAGACAACAGAAGAAAACTACTGATAATCAGGAGAGGAGCTGTAATAATTACCAAGGTTTGACTGAAACTCAAGTATGTAGTGATACTTGAAGAGTCCATTAACTCCAGAGGGACTGAAAAAAGGTAAACTATCCAACAACATCTAGCCAGCCTCAGGTTCAGAAAAAACATTCTGCACATTGACAGTACAAAGCAATCCACCTTAGTCACATAAATGGTAAACTCACAGCTATTCAACCCACCATAATCCTAATTCTTTCCAGTGAACCATTCAAAAGCACTTTTTCTCTCCAAGTCCCATTTGCAGGTAAGAAGCTTTGTCTTCCTATGTTTTTATTATTCTTGACCCAAACCAAGTAGTTCCCTCTGTAACTCAGTTGCTCACAGTAATCCAGCCTGGCTCTCCACCACACAGAAGTCACTGACAGCACACAGCAACAGCTGAGAACAGTTACAAGATCAGAGGTCATCATATGCTAAGACAACTCACAGCATCCTTAGAAAGGGGCATATAACAAACAGCCTTACTCAGGCGTCCTGTCTTACTGTTCTCCATCATGATCTTTTACCTTCTGCACAAAAACAGGTGTCTCCATGTAAGTATCTTTGCCAGCTTCACCTAATGATTATTCAAAGCTTTATATTCTTCCTCCAACTATCTTAATAATATGTTTTGACAACTTGAACTCCGTGACAAATATCCTTTGGGGAATCAAAAGAACATCCTATTATTTGCTGGGAACATAACCTTGCAGAAAGTACAAAACCAGGATTGTGATCAGGCTGGTTTTTTATGAAATATCTGATTGAGATCTCAAATAGAAACTAACAGGAGGGACACTGCTGCTCACTGAACAGCTATTAGTGACCTCGGTAGTGTCTCTGATGGCACCACTGAGTATCTATGGAATTTTGGAACATCATTGTTATGATTTCTACCATTATTTTTATATAGTTTTCTTAGATTCAGTCAACGGGGGAGGAACAATCTCTCGTTACGTGTTTGTACAATGTTTAACACAAGGGGATCCCATCTTCATGCAAAATTAACACTATTTACGGTAGCAGCTAAACCACTGATGGAAAATAATATGGAAAATAATATTTTGCGAAGTTATGAACATTATCCTATTAATCTCAATAGGAAAATAGATAAGACTGGTAAGAAGCACTGTAAATTAATGGAGGGTTTTAATCTTATTTAGCCTTGCTCTCCTCCTGATTTGCAAAAAAAATAATAAATTCACAATCACCTATTTTCCATTGAGGTACCTGCATGACAACTTTACATAATGAATAATGACAGCTGATTTTTCTTTTTTTTCATTTTAATCATCTTATATTCTGAAAAAAAACAACTTTGGAATCAGTATTGTTTCAGTGGAGATTGTGAAAATTTTTTACTGGTGAAAAATATCACCATCGGATGTTAAATTTCAGGTAGATATCTGAATATTGTCACAGGAAGACTTTACTCCTGCTAATCAAAGGCAGAGAGTAATTACAGTGGTTCACAGCACTATTTTAACTGTTGTCAAATACTGCCATGTAAGAATGACTCTGACTATGCAAATAACCAGAGACATGACCCACACCCAGGTCACTGAAAATCTAAACGCACTGCATCAAATTTACCAGAAAATCACAAGGACAATCACCAGACGATCACTGGCCATATTAGAGTATGATCATTCTTTCTAATAACATCCCCAAGCCATACAGGATGTTATCTGCTTTGCTCAATTTCCAGACAAAATAGTTTAACCAATATTAATGCAATTTAGAGTTGAATGCTCCCTCACCCAAATGCTTTCTCTCCCCACTTCAACAATCTCCTCTTTCCATCTCATTTGAAGCAGTGATTTTCTATCTGAGAGGTATAACATACCTGGGATAATTCCTCAGCGCTATTGGAGAATATTTCAGCTTTAGATCTGTAGGATGCCTAATGAGACAATTCCACATATTGAGAAAAAAAAAAAAAGCCCATTGTACTGCTGTTAGCATTGAGGAGACAACAGTGGATACTCAAAAGGAGGCGTGATTTGCATCTTGTATTAGCTTAGAACCTTTCAGAGACAAGGGCTCTGTTTAAAAAACATTCTGGAAAATATTTCACAGCAACCTGCTTCCTACCCGTTCGCCTAGGAAGAAGAGCTATATGAGAAGCTCTGGGAGTTCCAGCCTGCCGGCAGAGGCCCAGGCAATCCTGGCAATTCTTCAATCCATGGGAGCTTCTCAAGCCTCTGGGAGTTCTAAAATAATGAGTTATATACAATTTATTTAGGAATTATCAAAATTTCCTTCCATACATCAATCCAAATCCCCAAGACAACATCTTTCAAATGTCAGAATTTCTCACAGATGAGAAATTCCGTTACTTGATTAGTTCTACTCTAAATCCATTGCCCTGCAATTTGCTCTGGCTCAATACTGCTATTATGACACTCCTTCATTCATTTATTCCAAGTTAAGATAAAAAAAGTGGCACATTTTGCCACATTACTCAAAGTTTAAGAAAACAGCCAAACATATTAATGGAATTGTAACTGTCTTTCCAGTGCATCACAATGTAAATGCACTTAAATACGACAGTCACACAATCCATTTCAGGGAAAATACTTTCAAAGACAATTTTAAACAATGACCAATGTGAAGCTTAAATCCCCAACAGATTCTTATGTTTCTCTGGATTTCTTCCCTTCCTTCCCATGTGCTTAGCCCTCAAAACTCTGCCTCAGTTAAAAAACATCAGTAAGAAACAGAACCACATTTCTCTTACATAATAATTTCTATTCTGGGCTCTTACCCTATCTCCATTTCACAGGATACCAATTCCTTTTGGAATAGTGTTTTCTAGGTTTGGGGTTCTAAGATTATTCTCTTTTTCTTTCTTAAAAGAATTTCAGTACCCTAATTGGCATTTCAAGAGAAAGTCAAGATCCCACTTTTTCTTTCATATGCATGCTTCACTCTTTGGAACAGTGCTAAAGCTGAAAAATTGAGGTCTGAAAACAGAAAATAAGCCAGAAAATGATCCATCACACTAGCTTGTACTGAAAGCAATTTAGTTTTGGATTTGATCTTACTAGTAAATCTTTGGAAAAAAAACCTAGCATCGAGCAGTTCTTTCATCTAACAATGTATGATCTTGCAGAAAAGTCTGTGGAATGTTTCAAAGAACTTGTTTAGATGTATTTACTTTATTGCCATGCCCACAGGAGAAGAGAGCCTTTTTTCCTGACACAGATTTCTATAATTCAGTGTGAGACATTGAGGCTTCCTCCTACAAAATGACAAGCTACTTCTGAAGGGAGCTGATGTTCTTCGCTCTGACTAGAGTGACCCCATGCCTTTCGGAAACAAAATCTTGCTTAGTCCCAGTCATCTGAATTGGCTATAACTTCTCAGCCGAAAAATAAATGTCTAGTTCTGAGTTAAGACTGTAAAATAGTAATATTTTATATGTGTTCATGCAGTTAGAGACATTATCATGCATGCATTTAGGCACACATGGGTGTAGAAGTAAAATTGGTATGTGACATCCATGTTGGCAGTGTTTGATTGCTTCCACAACTGTTAAATCAATGTGATGTTTTGTGGCTAATGCAACATTCATTTGTTACTTCTTGTGAAGCCAATCGGTTTTCACACAGTACGTTTTTTTTTCTCCTTAAAAAGTATTTATAAATAGCTATGGAGAAATAATGTATATTGTACAATCATTTGTCTGAGAGCACCTCAACAAAATTCACTTGTGTCCCTTAAGGCAGATTGGATGAACTACCATTTAATGGTATTGATGATGGATGCAGTAAACAGCTTTAGGTCTGGGAATATAATCTATGACGCCTAGAAACTGTTAGTGTAGCAAGGAGCTCATTTGCAGCATTTAAACAACACTATCAGTCTATGCCATGTAAAGGGGAGGATAGAGGTTGTGTTTTGGGATGCAGAACAGTTCTGTGAAAAGTAAAAGGGCTATGCCTCTACTCGGAGCATCTCCCTGGTGAGCACTTCAGATCCATTATGGGCAGTGCAAAGGCTTGGATCAATTATCTAGTAATAACAGTATAATCCTTGGAGATACGGACAGAAGAACACTTATCAGTGGTAAAACTTCTTTTTCACCACTCTTCTGAAAAAAAAACAAAAAAACTTTATCTTTTCCTCTCAGTTTAATTCCTCCCAAATCTACTAGGTAAAATTCCTCCTTGTGCATGGGGCGATAGAAGGCTAATTTACCCCTCATTTCCCATTTAAAGGCCATTCTTGGGGCAAGCACCCAATGCCAGCCCACTCATTTATAGCTGGGAGTGGCAAAAAGAGGTGTTTTAAAGGGCATCTAAACCTTGAATTATCTACTCACAAGAGATGCAGGAGGAGGATTATGTACTTCAGCCAAAATACAAAAGCATTGATTCACTAATTTGGAAAAAACTGAGTTCAACTGTTCACTGTTCAGTCTTGGGCCTGTTCATGCACTGGCTTCTCTACTGAAACCAGCTGCAAAGGCAGAGATTTTGGTAGGCAGGTTTTTTGTAAGCTGGACAGTCCATATGGAACTGAATCATAAATCTTAAAGCCTACAAAACTGCTAGTAAATAAAAGGCAAATAAAGCTCTTGCATGTAAACTCACTGTCACATCAAACAAAAAAAGTCCTCAAGGAGAAATACCAGATAACTGACATGTACAGTGAACTTGAAGATACTGGCCTTGTAAGGGTTCCTTGCATACAGACTAAATTTTACCTTAAGTGGTTAGATTTCCATGGTAAATTATCAATAAACTAAAAATATTTCCTTTGTGAAAAGAGAAGAAAAACTTGATAAGCCTTTCACACTGTAAGCTAGTTTATAGCAGGAAGTCCATATATGTAGGACTTGTTCAGTAACCTATTTAAGCAATAATACACAACCCACTCTAATTCTAATAAAGAACATGGTGAAATCACTAAAATTAAGCAAAACTTAAGTAAATATAATAAACAGGATAAGCACGAAGCTGATAGCTGCAAAATCTAATACACATTTAAGGTAAGGGTTCGGCATTTTTAATGCCAAAAAAAAAGCGAAAAAAGAGAGATTCTAAAATTAGCCATAAATAGTATATCTACACAGCAAATGGACTAACATGAAGAGATACTTAAGTTGGCACTGGCAAAGCTATAATGTGTACAAAACAAAGCACTGTAGAGCTTAGTAGGGCTAATTAACGCAGGAAGTGCACTATGCCGACACAGTTATATTGAATCCTATCCAAGCTATCTTGTTCAGTGTTAACCGGGATGCATAGACAAAAAAGCATACTCTACTTCTCCAACAGAGACAAAAACATTGTGGAAATTTTAACTAATTATTTTAACATTACAATTTCTACCTGGATTCACTCACTTGAAGTGGTTGACCATGCTGAAAGCTGAATCTGGTGACCTGTTAATAAAAATATTTGTGCATTCATCTCTGTGGCAGTAAGCAGAAAGAAGATCAGAGATGAGATGCAGGAGGAGAAGAGTGACTTGATTTAGAGCTTTCTGAGAACTTGTTTTGCTTAAATGGTATTTACAGGTACTGAATTTTCTTTTTCTTGCACTAATCTCACCTTTTCCAAAACCCAGATAAACAGCAGAAGGGAAAAGAAATAGATTAAAACTCTGAACTGGGTCTTTCTTCAATAAGAACAATGAAAAAGGGAAGGTAAATTGGAATACTCTTAATGACAGCTGTTTACTTTATTGTGCTGTTTTGTTTGCTATTTATGTTATCAGGTAATTTCTTACTATGCTGTTTCTACTTGCCATAGCATGGTTTGATCTCTGACAGGATCTAAATGGAGGCCATCATGCAGGTCAGTTTTCCATTAAGTCCCCCATGTTTAAGCAAGCACCCAAATCCTGAGCAGGAAAACCAGGAGTAAGCGCAACAGCAGAATTCATGCCATAAACCTTGCAGCCCAATTGCCCTTCGCAATCACGGTGAGATTTCATACAGCTCCCTGCTGCTTCTCACCTGGCCCTTCCTAGTGACTGCTCCAGGCAGAGTATCCTGTCCAGGTGAGCCTGAGGTTTAATTAAAAAGGGGATTGGGTGCTTTCCAGCTTTTATTTTCAGTTTATCATATTTCTCTTCCCTTATTAAAAGCAGAGTATGACATTTTCTCCCCGTCATGTGCCTCTGTCTCCATTCAGCCAGTACCAGTCTTGGCCCCCAAAGAACAAGAGCTTTACTAGAACTGCAAAGCGGTTTTGTTGTAAAAGCAACCAGGATGCCAATGAGGCCTTGGGAGGAAGCTTTGTTCATTAACTCCATTGACAATTATAACTTCTTTGTAGAGCTACATGATTACCTCTTTGCCTGTAGTAACAAGGTTAGTGCCCTCGGTGCCGGATCCCTGGGCCCCATCTCAACAGACAGCTGACATGCCTGTATAATGCAGGCATCTTTCCTTACACAAGACAGGTTTTGTTCCCTGTTTAATATTTGATTTCTGTAACAGAGTGTGGAAAGACTTTTAAAAGCAAAATCCAGGTTGGGAGCTTTCTGTAACCATTGCCACAGTATTAATTTTATTTCTAAAAATTATTCTATCTTCAAAATAAAATTCACAATTGCATTTAAAAATTTTATAGATGTGCATTTTTTTTCCCCTCATTTTTCCATACGGGAGCTCTTATAGTCTTTAGCACACACAGGTTTCTTTCAAAGCAGCATGATGTTCTTTACCACTTCCCTCTCACAACGACAGGTCATTTTGAACCATCCCTGCCTGTATCTGATGGTCTTGACACTAGACACACACATTTTTTAACAGAATTTCTAAAAGGGCTCTTTGAAAGAAAGGGTAACTTGACAGAAAGAAAATGTTACTAAAAATCTTTCAAAGTACTTTTCATGTGAAAATCTGTTGTGTAACCACACCAAACCTACACGTACTGATACAGCTTCCAGTAAAAATGAAAACCAGAAGAGAAAAAAAGAGAAATCACTTGGGGGTGGAAGTTTACAGAAGCTTGGAAGACAATATAACATTTATCTAAGAAAGTAATCATATTCTCTGTTATTAAATATGTTACTGCACATCATAGAAAATAGTTTACAATGAAAATATTTTGAAATAACAAATATGCTACTTGGTTTCATTTCATATATATTTTAGTGTTAAGAAAATGAAAGGAATAAAGCAATTTCTATGGATAATGTGGAAATGAAAAATAGGCTGTTAGCTGGACTTTCAAAATATTACTAAATCAAAAAGTATTAAGCATAAAATAATTTTTATTACTGTTACTAACAACTTTTAGTATGAAAGCACTGGAAAATTATAGCTTTTTTTTTCAGCTGAGATTAATATGTTGCCCTGTGTGGGCTGGAATACAGTTCCTGTCTGATAGTATAAAGCAAAACTGAACAGCTGATAAGGACAATGATTAAATAAGTATAATGGATTTTATACGGATGTGGGAGGAATTTAGGAAAGAAAATCGTCCAAATTAAGTTTGTGTCAGTCACTGAAATTTATATTATTCTTCTTGCAAAAGGTGTCTATCATCTTTAAAATCCAGAGGGGATCAAGGCATTATACTTCACAGTGGCACCTGTGCCTGAAACAGCATACTGCTCTTCAGAGCCATGCTAGATTATTGGTTTAATGTTAAACAGACTCAGAAAGAAGGAAAAAAATAAAAAGGAATAGCAACAAAACAACTGCTTCGTATAGTATCTTCAGTTTATCACTCGTGGTCTCCCATTCAAGAATTGACTGAACTCAGATTCAGTAATTAACTCTTACATTTTATTGGTGTGACCTATTCAGAATTATATCAAAACTTCAACCCACTGGAACAATTATATTACCTTTTCCATATTGAAAAAAATAACCAATGCTGTTAAATCTCTTCCTGTCAGTGCAGGCACTTTTTACTACTCCACACCATTTTGGGATCTCTTCTTCTTCCCCCTTTAAGAAATCACGACACTTTTTGGTTTTGACATATTGCTCAATACTTAATGAGAATCTCACCAGAAAATAAATCCATAGTTGTTTTCATGACAGCAAATTACATGCCAAAGTGTGACATTTAAATGTTGAATTTTAATGGCTTGTCAGCAGAAGTGAAATGCATTTAAAAAAATTAATACGTGAGAGAACAATGTGTCTGTCTATAAAATAATTCTGTTCATAGTAGACATGAATGGTAAATACAATGTCAAATGTATTCTATTTCTCAAAGCACATCTTCATTTAGTAAGAAAGGAGCTATATGAATAGGGGTTAAATTCTCCTCTCCTGCTGGCACAGTGGATCTCTGCTGCAGTCATACAGGTTGGGAAACTCCTACCAATATCCATTTTCCAGGACAATTTTAGTAAAGGCAATAGAAGGTGAACTGGGAAGCTTGGGAAGAGAGAGCAATGTCCACCTGTCAGTTATGACTGCCAGACACTCACTGCCTATCTTTTTTCTTGGACTGTAGGTAGTGACAAAACTGATTTTCAGAGGGTAAATTCAAGAAATGATTGACTGAAAATATTCTAATCACATTTGGTCACGTGCAAGCATTTTATCCCTGCTGTTTATCTTAAACATTTTCATCAACACATTTTTCACTTGCTACCAATAAACACTTGTGGTATGTAAAATGTTGATATTGAACTTAAAAATAGCAGTGAGAGGAATTCCCTTTTCCTCCTGCAATTACAATTATATAAGTGATAATTCTATTTCAGTGCCCTTGCTTATATGTAAGGTCCCTTAGAATCTTTGGATTATTTAATAATTGTCTATAAAGGAGGTGTGACAAGTCGTATGGACATATTCACAGCCCAATATGTATCCTCAGATTAAGGAAAATCTCAGAACATTGTGGAGGATCAGTTTCTTGACAACATGCGGGAATCTGAGAAAACAGAAGGTTAACTGCTGAAAAAAGCAAATTTCTATACATTGGACAAAATAATCTAAATCTATACTTTGCTGGGAACTAATTTAATTCTCTTCTTTTAGGGGGGAAATAAATGGATAGCTTCTCTATGCACAACTATGGACAATAAAAAAATGCTGAGGGGCACAGGAAGGCTGTTACTAGTCCTAAAACATTAAAATGTCTGAATGCCATCACTAAAATACTCAGAGCAGTTTTGCCCTGCTTATCTAAAAACAAAGGAAGAACAGGCTCAACACCAGACAATGAGAATGATTAAAGAAATAGAAAGTATGTTTATGAAGAAAGATTGAAATGGC
The DNA here is from genome assembly GCF_000690535.1 of Cariama cristata. Classification (NCBI taxonomy): domain Eukaryota; kingdom Metazoa; phylum Chordata; class Aves; order Cariamiformes; family Cariamidae; genus Cariama; species Cariama cristata. The sequence goes on from NW_009626991.1 coordinate 164,644, forward strand.
TCTTCTTAGCCATTTATTCCTTTATACTTGAAGCATTTATTCCTTTATTGTTGAAGCCCTTATTCCTTCAGGTACATGTCCCACACCTCCACATAAATATGAACTTCCTTCAAGTATTCTTTACTGCTTTCTCCTGCAATTCTGTCCCATTCTCCTTATGTTATTACAGGTCCTACCCTAGTATCTATATTTCTCACCTTTATTTACTCTTATTCTTCTAAAATGTTCATTTTCTTTCAGATGCCTCCCTACATCTTGTGGCTGGTTTCAAAATACCTGTGTATCGCCCAGCCAAACACATCACCCAAACCACTGAGCGGTCTCTCCCTCTGTAGGGGTGTTCACTTGGGCATCTCTCCTTGATCCAGCTACCAATTTCCACAAAGTTCATAGATACTGAAAGTATCTGAGACCTTGCCTTTCCGTCAAATTAGCTAATAAATTCAAAAATTATTGAAGGACTGAGCTGAACTAACGCAATGGGCAGGCAGTGCGCATCCTTATAATGCCATGTTAAAAAAACGCAACAAAATCACATCAGATAAATAAATAATTGAGAGGGACTCACTGATACCTGACTTCATGGAGATACTAGTAGGAGATTAACATTAGGTATTTGTTTGAGTAAATACAAAACTATCCAAAGTTCTATCAGACAGGAGCAACAGACTTACTTTGTAATGTAGGAGAGAGCTACCCTGCAGCACGGTTCCACTGCTAGTTAACACAGGAGGGGGAAAATGCCCAAATTACAGAATCTACAGCACCTCCAAAGTCTCCTTCACATATCTTGTCCTGGTACTGCCAGAAATAAGATACAGACTTAGATAAACCAATAAGGAATCGGAGTTTTCCCACCTTCCTGGACAATCAAAGTACACAGGTTTATGTGGACCAGTACATTTCTCTGTTCCATTAGCAATTTGTATTATTATTCCATGTACAGAAACATTTTTTCCTAACACTTACACAGAGCCATTCCTTCTTCTCCAGAAAGACCCACGAGACTTCTACCAGACTGTCAACATTAGAGGCTAAAACCTCACCCACAAAACAATTAGTGCATGGGAAATAGCAAAGCATAATTCCTTAAATGCCTTGACAATATGCCTCCATCTAGGGGCACATCACTGCAGCTCCTATGCCTGTTCAACCCCTGCCCTTTTTACCTCAGAAGAAAGGCTGACGCTTCAGAAACTTGTCCATTTTTTTCCAAGTATATCAGCTATTACAAAAATCATATTACCTCTTCCTCCAAAGCATACATCACTCAAACTGATATCAACTTAACTTTTTTCATACTGCCCAAATCATATGACAGTAAGTAACTTCAGATCACCTGCAGTAAATCTAAGCTGGTTAGTCCAGAGATGATAGAGTTGCATTCTTACCACCAGCACTCTAAAACATTTGTTCTTCTGATAGATGTTATCTTGACACTCACCCTTATGATGAAGATAACTTTTATTTAGTTAGTTTCAAGGTGTACTTTTAAAGAAGACCAGCACTAAGCTGTCTTATTCTTCAACTTTTGTGATGGCTATTTATGGGTGAGACGCTAAAGTTTTGTACTCAGAAGACTATATGACTCCCTGTCTTCCTTCAGGACTACAGGCTTCACTTCCATTGCTGGCCTTGAAAAGCCAGCTAAAAAAAGGTGGCACTAAGATCATAGCCATTGCATGGCAATGAAAAGAAATGCCTTTAATCAGTCAAGCTTCTTTAGAACAGATGAAATGAGATTTAAATTAGATTTAGGATTTGCAATTAAAAATATTTTTGTCTGTCAATCAAGCCTCAGCCAATTAGTTAGCAACATGCAAATTTTATTTCTAGAAAATATGTGCAAACATGTTACAACATTAGGCAAACCAAAACTCTTTATACTACCAGTTTTCTAACTGAAAAGGAGACTTTTAAAATCATTCTGAATATCTATATATTGAATTTGTAGAAATACTCAGACTGGAGGCCATGTTCCACAAGTCATATTGTACACGAGTCACTGGTAAAGTCTGTTATTTAAAGAGTACAACCATTGGGCAGAATTGTTGAAAGCAACATCGTCTAATTAGGTAGTAGCAACCTGACAGAAATGTCTTCACTACTGCTTCAGCCTCAAACATTTAGAGAACCTCCCGTTGAAGGGTAAACATAAATACAGGCAGTTCAGTGACGAGGATGAAGGGTTGTCAATACAGTGACATTAGCATGCACTTTTGATTTTCTCCAACTAAACATTATTAAACACTTAGTTTAATAAACTGAAACAATTTTACCGCTATAAGTGATAATATCAAGACATTGGATGAAGGGAATCCATAACAGAACAGTAATGAGGCTGCAGTATTGAATTTTCACCATTAAAATCCCCCAATAAGTTCTCAGTTTTCTCCTGGGCTTTCAATGGAAGGAAAAATCAGCTAGAAACCCCAGGTATAACCTACTGATTTCCTTTCACTAATCATTTGGAAAGTACAGAAGTGATTGAACTGGGAAAAATGCCTTTGTATGTATCAGACTTGAGATATCTAATATTCTTGCCTAAAGCTGTATGTTCAAGTCTTGACAGAGTGATTGCTCATGCAGACATACCACCCTTTCCTCATCTCTGTAGGTCTCCTGCCATAGCAAAATTACTGCCTATATGCTGACCCATATTTTTTCATAGTTTCCATATGCTGTGCTTTTTTAAGGGTCCATCTGTTGTCTCTTAACTTGTAGGTTCTCCAGAAGCTGTCTGTACTGATTCTATACTGTAGTAACCAAACTGAAGTCCACAAGTAGAGCTTCTAAGCACTATGTTAATACCATAGAGTTTGGTTAAAAGAACCACAGTTCTATGGTTTGGAATTTATTTATTTAATTTTGGACTCGCAGTTTAGGAAACAAAAAAAGGATCTGCCTCGTCTGCATGTACACAAGAAACGTCTGCTTCAATTCTCACAACTGTGTTCACCACATAAATGGAAGAACTATAAAAATATAGATACTTAATAAGTAATTGTCTGTAACTTTATCCTTCAAGATAAAAAGGACTAAAAAAAATGCCGTTCTTAGGAGCAAGCCAACCTCGATCTAAATCAGTAGTCCTGCATCATGTATTACCTTCTTGAACTCATATAGTGGATGGCAGGCAGATTTTTATGTATTTTTTTCCACTGTTTTTTCTATATTGTTTTTGGAACGGCCTTTTCTTTATTCTTTCTTTTCAGATTTAACACAGAAAAGACTATTTTGTTTCATGCAGGGGAAGAAAATACCCTTATTGTAACAATCAATATAATTATCCTGTTATCCTACATTTTGGTATTTACATTTCTCTCCAGAATTTATTCAAGTAACCTTTGATATTGTATCAACAGCCCTTACATCAAAGTGGAAGCAAGAGACCTTATTTATTTATTTATTTTAAAATCACATCTGTGTTCCCAGTTGGTGAAACTGAAGAACAGAGTAACAGTTCTTCATCACATTTTGGAAGGAGTTTTGACCTGCATGTTATTGCCAATACTGCGAGTGTTGGTGCACAAGTGACAAAAATAGCAGCAATATCTTTTTATTGATACTGTATTCACTTATCCCCCAATATTAAATTTGTAGTTTCCCCTAGAGAACTGATATCATATTCACATTCCCATCATTACAGCTGTATGAGAACTGCTCTTTAGAGTCAATATCAATCACACCATATGTTGTCCTGAAAAGCAGATAGCACAAACAGGTCACCTTACCCTCTGACCTGGAGAATTAGAGTTTAATTATGAACACAGGCTCCACCTCCTTTGTTTTCAATTGTGCAGTAGCACAAAAGAGGCTATAAATATTCAGAAATCACCACTTTTACCTTCTCTGTGCTTTCCCCTCACCCCCTCTCCAAATCTTCTGATATTGATTCTAACAGTAGAGAGAGATTTTACTTCTGTCCTGAAGCTGTATCTCCCCTAGCTTTTGATCCAACAGCAGTGGCCTTCTCCCAGCAAGCACTAGGTCACTTCTAAATGCCTTTTTAAAGTCAATTCTGTTTTATAATGCCCAAGGCAAACAGCTATCAAAGCAGCTTTCTCCACCTCTGTCCCATTATGCTAAAATCAGCTTGGTGAGAATGGAAGGCTTAGACTTCACATAATCCCAGCAAGCACACAACAGAAAAGATGAACTCAAAGAACACTAAAGGGTCCGGATCCCTGTGTCACTACTGATTTCCTTTAAAATCTCAGCTAATCACTAAGGTCCATGACCAAAAACATACTTAAGCATCTTATAAAGGTAGGAGACTTGCCACTGAAATCAATGGAAATATAAACATTTACATATCTCTGTGAACCTGACCCTTTAGTCTTTCCATGTCCCATCTGTAAAATGAGGATAACATTAATTCTTTATCTACCAGAGATAGAGAACTCAAATACTGAAAATTAAAACGTGCTCAGATTTCACTGTAATAGAAAAACAAACAAAACCCCCACATTTTAAATGGGAGAAAGCTTTAAAATCGGCGGGGGGGGGGGGGGGGGGGGGGGGCGGGGAGGAAACACAGAGGGACTCAGTGTTGCGTGCGTTAGTGAAAGTGTAAACCTTCTCGGATATGAAGGCAGGATTCTAACTTTAATAGCGCCTTTATCTTATTACTGCTTTTCTGGAATATCTTGAGTCTTGTCGCAGAGGCAGGCAGTATATGATACAGCAGACGCTGAACTGTTGAAGTCTTTGACAGTTATGATTTTTTCATAAATTGTAACATTAAGCCCAACCACACTGTTCCGAGTTCATGTTGCCTCATTTAGATGAACCTGCTTTTTCAACAGGAACACAGAAGCAAAATAGTCAAACGAATTCAGTTCCACATTATTTGCCTGCCAACATGTTTTTAGGAGATTCTGGAACATTTCTGAGGTCTCTGAAAATAAGGCAGAAAGACCCTTAATGCTCCTCCTCAGCCCAAAGAGATACCAAGGCATCTTCCATCTAGGTGTGTATGCTCTGCTGCAGACAGCATCAAGCGAATTGATGCCACCTTCTCTATCAACTCTCTTAGCAGAGTTGAGGCAGAGTATGCCAGCCGTGAGTTCTGTTCTTCAGTAAGCTCACCTTCTTCAAAATTTCATAGGGCAAAAAATCTGATGAAAACACCTTTAGAAGAGCACCTGTTACAATTCGTGCTTACTACAGTGCATTGGGTCTGGCAGAGATGGAGTTAATTTTCCCTATAGCAGCTTCATAATGTTGTGCTTTGTGTTGGTAGCTAGAAAGGCACTGACAAACACCAGTGGTTTACCTGCTGCTGAGCAGTGCTGGCACAGCACCAAGGCTGTCTCTCCAACATTCCCCCCTTACCAGTGAGCTGGGGGTGGGCAGCATCTTGGGAGGGGACATAGCCAGGACAGGCGACCCAAACGGACCAAAAGGATATTTCATACCATATGACATCTGCTCAGCAATAAAAGCTAAGAGAAAGGAGGAGAAAGTGGGGGCATTTGTTATTTATGTTTGTCTTCTGGAGCAACCACTACACTTACTGAAGCCCTGCTTCCTGGGAAGTGGCCAGACATTGCCTGCTGATGGGAAGTAAAGAATAAATCTTTTATTTTAGAATCATAGAATGCTTTGGGTTGGAAGGGACCTTCAAGGGTCATCTAGTCCAACCCCACTGCAATGAGCAGGGACATCTTCAACTAGATCAGGGTGCTCAGAACTCCGTCCAACCTGACCTGGGATGGTGACCCAGGTGTGATCAGGGATAGGGCATCTACTACCTCCCTGGCAACCCGTACCAGTGTTTCACTACCCTCATTTTGAAAAATTTCTTCCTTATATCTAGTCTAAATCTACCTCTTTTAGTTTAAAACCATTATCCCTTGTCCTGTCACAACAGGCCTTGCTAAAAAGGCTGTCCTCATCTTTCTTATAAGCTCCCTTTCAGTACTGGAAGGCTGCTATAAGGTCCTGGGAGCCTTCTCTTCTCCAGGCTGA
>NW_009626992.1:0-17374 GCF_000690535.1 Cariama cristata
CAACCTGATCTAGTGAAAGATATCCCTGCACGTGGCAAGGAGGGTGGACTAGATGGTCTTTAAATGTCCCTTCCAACCTAAACCATTCCATGATTCCATAGGGTAGAATTTGACCTGGATTTGCAACACTGAACTGAACTCACGCTAACAGAACTCTTACAAAGGATTGAACAGTAGACTCATGGCTGCTTGAACAGTAAATCTTAGCACTGTAGGCTGTAGTACAATTAGCTGGTTTTATATGTTAATTATAGCCCTGGATAGACACGATGATGTGAATTCCTCAATTAAAATACCTTCCTTGAGGCTAAATTTTCCCATGCCCTCAGAGCAGTAAAGCACAGATGCAGGCATACTGGGTAGCTTGCCTTAGCAAATAATCTGCTGTAACACTGACGCAGCATGAACAGTCTGTTGAATAATATTTTTTTTTCACGTGCCATGTTATGTGCAGGAATATGTTGTTGATGTAACTACAAAATTCAGGTGGTGATGAGGTATCCATGTCTAGAAATCAGGTCTGGTTAATAACTCATAAATGAGAGTAAAAAGGACTCTAGACTGAAATTCACTAAGAAAAACCATCTTTAATTCATGGGTTTATCGTGTTGTCCATCTATTGGGCAGGAAGGCAGTAAACATGTGTGGTCAAAGTACAGCTGTGTATAGTGGAGTACTAAGGAGCAGTGGTGCAGACAACTGAACAGCACCAGAGCATGCAGGACAACCAAGTGGGCAGCCTAGGGTACATTGTGCAGGTAAGGATGGTACCAAGAACACTACACACCAAACAGAAGAAACCACATTCTCGCATTGGTGACATTTTATTTTGTCATCTTCTGATCTTGCCTGTCTTACTGCAAACCTTATACACCCTGCACAGAAGTCCACATATTTGTACTTTCAGCACAGCACTGCAACCACAGTGATAGCTGGTTCCAAAATGCAGTGTAGGTATTACATATAAATCACAATGGAGCACTGCATGTTGTCTCACTACATACAGGTGTTAGTCCCCATGAGAGACAGATCATGCTCAGCTGGGGTCTGCTTTGTTTATTATATGGGAGAGGCAGCTCTTGAGAACACCCTGGCTATACAGCACTTGTCACTTTAGGGCCAGTAAGATTATTCTGGTAATAACACATACATATAAATCCACTTATTCACCAGGCACTGCAATGGCTTCCCTGTGAATTTCAGCACCAGCAACTTTGGTAGACAGTGAAAATTCACAGGGAGGTAAAATGGAGCCAGCTGCCTATTTTCTTGCCTGCAAAACTGCAAGGAAAAGGTCAAATTTTGCAACCTCCTGGTACAGTGGGTCTTTGGATAACAGAAATTCTGGAGAACTCACTCTCTGAAAGACAGAGTAGGCCTGCCTGTGCTACTGCTTCCTATTAGCTTCTATGACGTCTGCTGCATTTATGGAGCACAGGAAGATATTCCCTAAGATCCAGAGATCATGCCAACATGTGACTTAAAATAATGAACCCTCTTCTTTTAATATTTTCCACACAGGGATGCCACTGCTAATATACCTCATTCACACAAAGGAAGTAGTATTGAAAAGAAACAGGTAATATAACACAACAAATGTAAGAACACTATGGGAGCATGGGCATGACAAAGAACACCACACTGGCAATGGAACCTCGGTTTCAGAATTAGTGAGACTGCTGTTGTAGATACGCAGTCTTGCAGTAAGTTTGTTTCCCAGGTGAGTCTGAAACAAGCAGTCTTCAGAGGGCCTATGAAGACCGTCTTATTACATTAGCAACTGGGGGCCAGTGAATCTCCAAAAGTCGGGAGAGTATTTATTCCTCACTGGACTGGAAGACCCTCTACATATATTCAATGCCCACTGCTACAGAAGTCAGATGCTGGGGGAATACTGGGCTCCTGATGAGGGTAATAATGATGTTCTATCACTTCCAGGCAGACCAGAGCTCATGTGTTACTGCCTGGTGCTGAACCTAAACATCAGTGTATGAAGTAGAGACAGTGCCTTGTGCAACACACTGGAGCACACGCTAGGAAGGCATTTCCTTCTTCTGTGGCAGCCTTGCTGACAACAGACAGGACAGTTACAGGGCAAGCTAAAGCCTTTGTATTCTGTACAGTGCTGCTTAATTTGTGTGAATACTGTGCAAGAAAGATTTCCCCCTTAAAGAGACCTAAACACTGTGCTAGTCAGTCCCTTATAGGGAGAACTGCTAAAAAAGAACCCTGATGTCACCCATCAGAGGAAGATGACAAAACAGACAGCTGCTGTACGGGAAACCACTAAACAAGCAACTAATGTGACCCAAACTGAGACTGTAACCAGAGCAGGAGCTACACTGGGTACACTGCTAGTGCCACTGTCCAAGGGAACTACACCAGGAGAGGCAGCCTCTGTACCACAGCTTTGGTTTGAAGTCTCTCACAACTGACTATAGGCAACAGTTTCAAAATCAAGGTCACTGAGTAGAATGGAGTCATAGTCCCAAAGACATTCAGTTGCCTGTATTAGTGCTGTGGATTATGAGCCTGACAGAAGTGGGGCTTATAACTGAAAAGCTTTAGGATTACTCCTTCTCTTCTTCTAGGGATTTACTTCCGGGCTCGTTTGCGGTTGGCTTTTGGAAATTCGGCTCTCTGTGCAACTTGGGGCTCCCCCTCCTCACTACTTGCGCTCTCATTGTCCACCCGCTGTGGACGACCTCTTTTACTCCTCCTCATTTTTTCAACTCCAGCAGTGGGGAGCTTCTTGGCAGTCAGGGTCCCAGTTCTCTTCTTTTTGCCCCGGGTCAAGGGACGTTTCTTCCGTTGCTTCCTCTGCTCTTCTCTTTGGCGGATTTTCATTAGCTTTTCAAAGCTTTTGGTGGTAGTTGTGTTTACATCAAACCAGTCCTGGAGGGTTTAGAAGGCAACAGGTTGGTACTGATGGTGGAAATACCATATAAAGCCTATCAGGGCTCATAATAAAGCTGCCTTGTGGGACTAGGGTTTCCTGAAATGTGAGATCTGGAAAGGCAGCTGCCTAACAAAGCTCTGTTCTTCGATGCTCCTCCTCAGGTGTCACTCTGTCTCAGAGGATTCAGATTTGATTTGGCAATTGCCTGGCTAAAGGCATGGGAAATGCTGAAGAGCTGAACTGAGCAGCAGCAGCTTGGGATAAGACACATGACACAATACACCATTTGTTCCCCGGACCAATGCATAAGACCAGTTATGTTTAAGCAAATCAAAGGCCATTTGAGTCTAGGACACTGTTCCTACAGTGAGCAAGGAAAAAATAAAACAGGGCAAGCATCCAGCATTTCCTCCCCAAGACACCCCCCCCCCACCTCCAACAACCTGAGGTTTGAGAACTTCCATTCCACCTGGCTTACCTCAGCATGCACAGAATTGATGTGATACTTGACCCCGCTCTCTGAAATGAACTCCTTCTCACACAGGAGACACTTGTATTTACCAGCCACAAAGTCTCCCTAGCACCAAAACAAAAGAATCCATCACCAACTGCTGCCTAGAAGGCTGACACATCTTATATTGTATTTGAATCTTGCTCAGATATCACCCAGCAGTGAGAAGTCGAAACTCTTATTCATACCAGACAACGCTTTAGCTACAGGAGCACTGACATTATTGACCAGTTATGCCCACAAAGCATCAGACTGCTCTGTGAGATGTTACAAGGTTTCCGGCACTGTACCTGGAAAAAAAGCTCCTGTAGCTGTCAATCTACAGGTAGGACTGCAGTTTCACTAAAATGCATGCCATTAAGATGCTTCCTCCTTGCCTCAAGCAGTGTTTGCAATGGCAACCCCATTAGCACGTAGGCGAGCACTCAAAACTGTGAGGAACTCAGATTAGCAGATGGCAGGACAAGAGCTTGAACAAGGAGATAGGAGGGACAGGAACAGTCAGGCTATTCGTATAAAAGATAGTGAGTACAGGAAGGCTACCAACCAAGGTACACGTGCCGAGGTGAGATTTGAGTCCTGAGACACTGCCATATACAGATTCACAACCCTGAAACAGTAAAAAAAAGTGTGTGTCAGCAAAACTCTACTAAGAAATCACTTCTTCCTGCACAAGAAAGTCTTATTCTCTGGAAGACGATTCCAAAAGAGATAAGAGAGGGAGAGGGAGGCAGACACCGAGTCCTAAAAAGCCAGAAAGCTTCTGGTAAAAAGACCACTAAAAGAGACTTAAGCTTTCAGTAAGTCAAATATTTCCAGTTTCTGAGCACATTTAGACATAACGACGAGACTGTTGTCACAGTTACATTCACCCTCTATCAAAAGCTCGAGTAAAATGATAGAGTTTGCATTTTGCCTAAAGTGCAGCAGAGATTAATCTCAAACAAAGCACAGAGGCAAGTACAAGACACTTCAATCTCTCCTGCCCTGCCTGCGTATCTAGTGGCACAGAGCAGAAGTACTGTATCCGACATCAGTGGTCTCAGTTAAAGGACAGCTTTACAGGCCTACCCCATGTGAAGCTTTAGGCGTCAGTCTCAGGGTACTAGATCATACACAGCCGACAGCTCAGACCCTGAAACAGGAGGTAGGTGCAAGACATATTTCTGGGTTACCGGTCGGTGAAATTGAACAGCTGCCTTCTGGAGACAGATCTATTTACAACTTTATATTGCGATTTTTATACTGGAAATGAAGCAAGACTGAAAACTGGGGAGAGAGTGCTGGGGGTGGAGTAGGGCAGGGGGAAAGCATTGTCTCTACACCAAACCCAGAGGGAAGCCACCACCAACCCTTGGCTATCCAGCAGTGTGCGTCATGTGCATCACATCTACCATTGTTTCCACCAATGGGGCCATTTCTTCTCACTGGATCTGACTGGTGACTGCTGCATGAGACTGTAAGCAACTAAGTGCACATGCATAAGCAACCCTAGACCAGGATGACAGTGCCACGCATGAGCCTTCTGTAGCCCATTTCCAGCTTTCAGAAGAAAACTTAAGTGTTGTGCCAGACAGAGTCCCTCTGTTCTCACATTTCCACCTCTACTCCTCCCTTCTTCCAGAATTAGATTTAGTACACCTGCTAGACAGGCAGGGGACTGTCATTTTTCCACTGCTCAAACCTCCAAATGGACCAGCTCCCAGCTGGGTGTGAAAGCTGTGCCAGTCTGACACCAAGTTACTGGCTCTGAAGTGGACAAACACATACCTAGAGGAATTATCTCTAGGTCAACAGTCCAAACAGGGTCTTGGTTACGCTAACCAATCATACTGAGATGGAGCAGAATTTGTCTGCCACAGAGAGACAAGCTGCAGTTTCAAGGTGGAAAGCTGTTGACTTGTACAGACCTGAAATCTGTCCCCTTTTAAGGCTTCAGAAACGCTTAAGGATTACCTGATTTGGACAGTGGACTCTTCGGTACATCTTTATCTCTGTTTTCCATTTGCACAGCACATCTTGACTAAATGTGGGCAGTCCAGGACGAGTATATTTCAGCTGAGATAAAGAGATGGAATTGAAAGCTGGGAGCAATATTGGCTACACATAGTGCCAAGTATGTCCCTTTCTCTCCCAGGCTGTGAGACAAAAGTGGTATTTCTTCTCCTACTCTAACATCCGCATTTTTAATAACCAATTTTTTCCCATCTCATTGATTCTCTACAAACACCACTGAATCTGGAAAACCCCCACAATACCAGATTCCAAAACTTCCCATAACTTTGACTACAACAATTCCTCTAAATGTACTTACCCCATTAAAATAATAAATCATCCTTTTCCCTTGAGTGTCCCTTATAGCCTAAAAGATGCTCCTGGAAACTCTGAAGCCTGAAAAACTACGAAATATCACAGCATAGCAGCAGCGATCTGCAGCCTAGGACTTGTGAGCAACATACTGCCTGTAACTGCCTTCATTACTTGTGCCCACTGAAAATTACTGCAACAGGACCTGAAAGTCATTATAGCCTGCCTGGGCGAAATACTTACACCACAGCAACTGTTACTGTAGCAATACTGTAATCTAAGACCAGACACAGCAAAACCTGATCTATCCCACAAGATATTACTTCTTCAATATTGCTTTCCATGGGCCACTAAACACTGGCAACACCAGGTAGATGCCAGTGCAAGACTTATCTGATGTGAAGAAAGACTCAAACCCTATATAGCATTTTTAAGGTCTTGTACCTTCCGGTCATCTGGAATCAAGTCCTGCAGAACTTTTCTCTTGGGCCACTCTTTGGCCAGCTCTTCTCCAGCTAGCTCATGGAGATAGTAGATTGCCACCTTTGCAGATCTCCTCTGAACTCTGCCTGTGGTGTTTGGCTCCCGTTTTATTTCCTTCAGGCTCTCTGTTCTTCTCTCCTCATGGAGGAAAGTGACCTGCAATGATGGCCAAAAAAGGTGAGCCTCCTTCACTAGTTCCTATTTCAGTTAAACTAACTACTGTGAATAAATATTCTGTTATATTCTAAATATACATGTTAGCATCATTCTTCCATGGAGCAAAAGCCAGGTTGGGGAAAGCTTACTGCTGCCATGGTGATTTACTATTAAAAAATTAATCCTAGTCACAGAACAGCAACAGCTGCTGCTAGAAGGAAAGTATCAAGGTCAGAATACTCCAGAGAGACAGAAAAATGCAACAATTTGCTACCCCTAATCACCCATCCAATTAGCAGACAAAAGCCTATGTGAGTCTCAAGCCTGAACAGCTGAAGTACTACCACACCATCCTGATAACTATGGCAATTTGCACTTACCGGCCCATGCTTAGATCTGAGATGGTAGACAAGTCCTGCCTTTGATTTGTATGCTTTTCCACAGTGATGGCACTTCATAGCCATTTTCTCCAGCTCAGAAGCAGCCTTCCCACATTTTTTAACATGATACAGGTATCCCATTATGCTAGTGAAGCTGCCTGTGCAGCCCTGTCAATGCAGAAGAAAAATGCATGGAAGAAAAAAGCTCTCCAAGTGACCACAAGACCACCATGTATAGAACCCACAGTTTGCTGACAAAAGTACTATCACTCTTCCTGACGGACCAGAGACAATCAGGTAGTAAACTTTAATGGTAGTCTATTCACATAGATGAAATCTGGGACAAAGAATTGGATGCAACTGGGAGAAACTGGTTCTTAGAACTCCTTTGTAGCTAGTGGGCAACAGATAATTTCAATGTATGGAATGAAGAAGCAAGATGTTAAATGAAAATGCACAAACGGAAACATTTTCAGAAACAAACAGAGGAGTTGGGCAGAAAAACAGGAAGGTTTTATACTCAGTTGACTGGTCAAACTGTCTAGAATGCAGCAATATTAGGGTGATGGTAAATAAAACTTTCAGCTATTCCTAGGACACATCTATTGTCTCATGTTGCAACGGAGGACAACAAAAACTCCAATGGTTCCTGCAGATGTCACTTACTAGAGTATCTCCTAACCCTGAATCCAGTGATCAACTTGACACTGAGCTTGGAAACAGGACAAACTAAACATGCATCAGCAAGTTTTTAATTTTCTTAGATGTATCCATTTGCCCTCCGTCTCCTTCTCTAGCTGTGGCCAAATTCAATATTTTCAAAAACCACAGACAAACTCACTGAGTTAATTATACATAAAAACACCTTCCCAGCTATCACAAACAACTAAGGAAAGAGCAGAAGTACACATTAAAAAAATACTTTTGATGCACACAAGAAATAATTCAGTGTCCTCTCGATCCCCCTTGAAGAGACCAACACATCAAAGAGCTCTGGCTGGCCCTGCTTGAGCACAGGGGTTGAACTAGATGACCTCAGAAGTTCCCTTCCAGCCTTAACAATTGTGTAATTCTGTGAACAATTAATAATACTGTTGCAAGGTAAAATGGTTATTCTTTAACTTCTTCCTCCCTGACATCTTCCACTGAATGCATTTATGAAGTTATACCTTTGCTGAATCTACATTTACACATCTAGTTTAAAGAAGTCATTTAAAAAAACCCTGTAATCAAAAATAAAAACTCCATTTCAATCACCCTAGTGATCCTCTCTAAAAGAGTGTGAATGGGTATCAGACAGTAACCAAAGGTGAATTCCTTTCCAGTGTAAGCAAGAGAATGTCACCTCACAAGTCATGTGTGAAGTCCTAAAGCTTCTGGTTGAGCTAGTTAGTGTTCACCAGGCTCCTACTTTGTTTAGTCATGAGGTTCTAACAAAGTATCAGTCATTCCAAAATTCATTCTCTATGCTCAGTGCTTCACAAGTGTTAAGAGGAAATTCTCCAGGCAATCTGCTGCCTTCCAGGTAACACTGCATCCCATCAAAGTCCCTCAAAAGACTACTAGACTTGAAGTGGGAAGGGGATATCAGGCTTGTCTGTGACAAGCCATGGCACAACACGCCAAGGTTTGAGGGACGGAGTGCTAGCAAGGGCCCTCAGCCTGTTGCGCTGAGATGTGTGGGTACACTGGAGCACAGAGATAAGTCTTGCAGAGACAAGCCAGGGGCTCCTGAGGTATTAGGAGCCAAGACAGAAACACCAGTGAAATACCTCAAAGGAATTAATGTGTGTTCCTCTAAAAAGGTGACACAGCCGGTAGCCCAGCTGAAGTGCCTTTACACCAATGCACGCAGAATGGGTAACAAACAGGAGGAGCTGGAAGCCATCATGCTGCTAGAAAGCTATGACCTAGTTGCCATTACTGAAACTTGGTGGGATGAGACCCATGACTGGGGCGCTGCTATTGATGGCTACAAGCTGTTCAGAAGGGACAGGTGAGGAAGGAGGGGCAGAGGGGTTGCTCTCCATGTCAAGAAATGGAGAGATTGTGAAGATCTGCCTCTGAAAAATAGCCATGAGCAGACTGAAAGCTTATGGGTAAGAATTAGAGACCAGGGCAACAAAGTGAATCTTGCAGTTGGTGTTTACAACAGGCTTCTGGATCAAGTGGAGCCTCTTGACAAGGCCTTCTTACTCCAGCTACAGGAGGCATTGCACTTGCAGGCTCTCATCCTGCTGGGGGACTTCAACCACCCCAACATCTGCTGGGAAAGTAGCACAGTGAGCTGTAGGCAATCCAGGAGACTCCTGGAGTGCATCAAAGATAACTTCTTAAGCCAGGTAATAGACAGCCCTGCTAGAGGGATCGCGATACTGGACCTGATGGTCACCAACACAAGCAAGCTATTCAGAGACATCATGACCGGAGGCAGCCTGGGCTGCAATGATCATGCGCTGGTGGAGTTCCCAGTCCTGAGGGATATGGGATAGGCAAAGAGTAAAATCAGGACCCTGAATTTTAGGAAAGCAAACTTGCAGCTATTCAAGGAGTTAGTCAATAGGACCCCCCTGGGAAACCGTCCTCAGGGACAAGGGAGCAGAACAGAGCTGGCAAGTCCTTAAGGACGCTTTTCACAGAGCGCAAGAGCTCTTGATCTCCATGTGTAAGAAATCAGGAAAGGGAGGCAAGAGACTGGCATGGCTGAGTCGAGATCTGCTGGTCAAGCTAAAGGACAAGAAGGAAATGCACAGGCAGTGGAAGCAGGGACAGGTATCCTGGAAAGAGCATTGGGACACTGCCCGACTGTATAGGGATCGGGTCAAGAAGGCCAAGGCACAGCTGGAGCTGAACTTGGCAAGGGTCGTAAAGAGTAATGAAAAGGGCTACTATAGGTATGTCATCCAGAAAAGGAGTGTCAAAGAAAGTGCATACCCCCCTGCCCCCGACGAACACAACTGGTAACAACAGATGAGGAGAAGGCTGACGTACTCAAAAAGTCTTTTCCCTCGGTCTTCACTGGTAACCTCTCTTCCCACACCTCTTGAGTGGATGGACCTCAAGGCAAGGACTAGGGGAGCAAAGTCCCTCCCACTGTAAGAGAAGATCAGGTTCATGACCACCTGAGGAACCTGAACATACATAAGTTTATGGGACCTGACAAGATGCATCCCAGAGTCCCGCGTGAAAAGGCTCATGTAGCTGCCAAGCCACTCTCCATGATATCTGAAAAGTCATGGCAGTCAGGTGATATCCCCAGTGACTCAAAAAAGGCAAACATTGCATCCATTTTTAAAAAGGGTAGAAAGGAGGACCCTGGGAACTAGTGACCTGTCAGCCTTACCTCTGTGCCTGGGAAGATCATGGAACAGATCCTCCTAGAAGCTATGCTAAGGCACATGGAGGACAAGCAGGTGATTTGAGACGGCCAACACAGCTTCACCAAGGGTGAGTCTTGCCTTACCAACCTAGTGGCCTTCTATGATGGAGCGACTACGCTAATGGACAAGGAAAGAGCTATGGATGTCATCTATCTGAACTTCTGTAAGGCCTCTAACATGGTTCCCCCACAACATCCTTCTCTCTAAACTGAAGAGATATGGATTTGATGGATGGACTATTCGGTGGATAGGAAATTGGCTGGATGGTTGCATCCAGAGAGTAGTGGTTAACAGCTCAATGTCTGGATGGAGACTAGTGATGAGTGGTGTCCCTCAGGGGTCCATATTGGGACCAGTACTGTTTAATAACTTCATCAACAACATAGACAGTGGGATCGGATGCACCCTCTGCAAGTCTGCAGATGACATCAAGCTGAGTGGTGCGGATGACATGCCTGAAGGATGGGATGCCACTCAGAGGGACCTCCACAAGCTCGAGAAGTGGGCCCATGTGAACATCATGAGGTTCAACAAGGCCAACTGCAAGGTCCTGCACACGGGCTGGGGCAACCTCCAGCATCAAAGCAGGCTGGGGGATGAAGGGATTGAGAGCAGCCCTGCAGAGGAGGACTGGTGGATGAAAAGCTGGGCATGAGCTAGCAATGTGCACTTGCAGCCCAGAAAGCCAATCATATCCTGGGCTGCATCAAAAGCAGCATGGCCAGCAGGTTGAGGCAGGGGATTCTGCCCCTCTACTCTGCTCTGGTGAGGCCCCACCTGGAGTACTGCATCCAGCTCTGGAGTCCTCAGCACAGGAAAGACAAGCACCTGTTGGAGCAAGTCCAGAGGAGGGCCACAAAAATTATTAGAGGGATGGAACACCTCTCCTATAAGGAAAGACTAAGAGAGTTGGGGTTGTTTAGCCTCGACAAGACTCCAGGGAGACCTTATTGCAGTCTTACAATAAAGATGGAGAGAGACTTTTTACCAAGGCCTGTAGCGACAGGACAAGGGGTAATGGTTTTAAACTAAAAGAGGGTAGATTCAGACTAGATACAAGGAGGAAATTTTTTACGATGAGGGTGGTGAAATATTAGAACAGGTTGCCCAGAGAGGTTGTAGATGCCTCATCCCTGGAAACATTCAAGGTCAAGTTGGATGGGGTTCTGAGCAACCTGATCTAGTTGAAGATGTCCCTGCTCATTGCAGAGGGAGTTGGACTACATGACCTTTAAAGGTCCCTTCCAACCCAAACCGTTCTATGATCCTATGATACTCTGTCTTTAAAGCATAGCTAGGATCTTGAAACAAATACAGCTTTGTCCAGCGCCAAAGCATACCCAGCAGAACTCTAATAATGTTTTATGTTCATGCATCTGCTGCTGTTTAATTCAGGATACTTAGCACAATGTAGCTTACCTCCCTCGTACACTTTAGTTTTCCCATACGCTTCAAAACCTTCCGAAGGCGGTCTCGCTCAAGCTGCTCATCCAATTCTCCTCCCTCCTTCACAACTGGCTAAAGCCCAGCAGAAAGATGAGAGAAAAACACAGGATGCTTAGCATTTATAGTTCTTCTCATAGGGAATTCACTACTCAACACACTACTGAAGGAAAGCTTCTAAAATAATTAAATCTCTGCAACTTATGATTTTATGGAAGTGTATCTAATACAATGATCACTGTCTATTTCCCAGAGCAACTCAATTATCTTTAAAAGGAGTAAACTGCCTGAAAACCACTTTGCAGATAAGAGTTTTAACATTTAGGTAGCCATCTATGAACAAAACCTTGACAAAGAAATGGTCCCAAACTATAGCTGCTGGGAAGGACAAGGATATTTATTTCCATAATTACTTTTCTCCCCTTCTGCCTGTGGAAAGTACTTACTCATCTCTGTCACGCATCTTTAACGTTTACTGGTCCTACCATCTCCACTTAGCCTAACTAAAGCGAAGTAGATTAGCTGCCCGTAACTGTTACTCATCTATGCTAAACTACAGCTCAAGTTGTTCTCTATTGTCTCTCTGCTGGTTATTGTATATAATTTCCTACACTACTGTACAATAATATTACACCTAGACTGAATAAAAAGTTAGAAATGTGTGACAGACCTATTCCTCAGGCTCAGAACATGATCCCTGGCCTATTTCATTTACGAGTACAGCTGTAGGTTCAGAAACCATAGTACTGGGAACTATGTAAAAAAAAAAAAAACAGTAATGAATTATCTATGAATTATCTAAACCTCACTCAAACTTCCGAATGACCTTTTCAAAAGTTCTAATTCTTCAAAACTACAACAGGAGACATTGCCTTCTTTAAAGTAATACCAAAGAGGAAAATCAGATTGTAGCATTAGTATCTGTACAGTAAATAGAGACAAGAATCAAACTGCTGCTTCTGCTTTTTTACCTTTGAACTCGTAAAGAACTGAAATCTAGTCTGCTCTGGATGTAGAAGCACTCCTACTTTATAGTCATGGACTGAAAATTGTAGCCTAATGAGTAATCATTTTTTTTCTGATTGAGAATGCCTAAAATGCACAACGCCTAAACAGAAATTCATCCCCTCTTTCTAAGACATAGCATGTGTACCATCTCTGGTAACATTCTACTGTTTATTCAGATGTCAAATCTCACTAGACTAATAACAGGTAGACAAGATTGGAATAGCTACAACATTTGAAAAACTACACCATGTTCTGTTTCTGTGTGCACCAGGGAAGGTACAAAAGACTGTCCTGCTTGTAGGATTTTCAGATGCACAGCAGTTGTGTTACCTGATTGTTATGGTCTGCCATGACATGGTATTTCATCCCTCCTAAAGACTTGAGCTGCTTCCCACAGTGATGACATGTGAACATTTCCTAGAAATAACCAAGGATATGGTGTGTTGAACTGCAAATTAACCAAAGCAGTGGGAAACTCTTTGGGGGAAGGGAGTAGGAGAGCAGAACATTTTATTTGGGCCTGATAACTGCCCATTAAGAACATAAGAGATTTCATGGAGCCTAAAATTTAGGGGAACAATGAAATAGCCACACCTTTGTTCACTACCCCAAATCTCCAGCAAAAGGCTAAGCAAGAAACACCAAGCGCAGCCTCTTACAGATTTACAAGGACTCTTGCCTAGAGACATCATGACAAGATGAAATTGCTTTTCAATGCAACACAAAACAGCATACAGGCATTTCAATCAGTAAGTTGAAGAGGAGTAAAGAAAACATTGTTCCTCTCTCCTGTTCTTACCTGCCTGCAATTTACCATATGTTTCTTCAGTCCTTCTACAGTCTTTCTCACCACAGCCCGGCATGTTGGACATGTAACTCGGCCTTTGTCCTGAATTTCCAAAGACCACCGCAGTCAAAACAAAACGTTTCGAATAGAACTGCAAACACAATGCCCAATGAATCCTAGAAGGAAACAAACAGGTCACATGCTACCAAACTCATGATCAGCTACACTTCAATAGGTTTAGATCATTTGCAGCTTCAAAGGTGTCATGTGACAAGGCACACATCACTCCTTTTGGGAGATAATTTTATAAAGACTCTTTAATCCTACCATCGCCTTGTGATGACTGTTCTTCCACTTGTTCAGTAGAGATTTTTCCTTCATTCATTTTTATTACACAATTACTTTCGCGCGCAGAATAAAATTTTCTTTTGGCAAAAGGGTTTTCACACTAAAAATATTCACAGATGTGACTCAACAGTTTCAGACAAAGTTCACAGTTCAGTTCTACCAAACAAATCTTTAGAACTCCACTTACGTTAGCCAGCAGTTTTGGCACTGAAAGTGAACACAGCTGCACCACCAGACCAAGTTACTTAACAGCCAGGGAAAAGTACCCTGTGTGGTATGGTATCCAGTTCCTGGCCATTTTTTGAAATGCCAAGCAAAGGCTTGGCATACTTCTGCGATTCTGTGATAATCCACAAGGATTATACATTACTGAAACGGGTTCTGGGAAGAAACTGGCTTAGCAGCCATCTGCCTGAATTCTTATCATAAAAAGATCTAAAGGTTTTCCTCTTTGCCCAGTAATAGCAGGCATGGGTTGTCCCTCCTTGGGTGGCTGGGGGAAAAGTCTGTGAATCAAACAGCACTTGGCAGAAAACTGGGTTATTTAATGAGTGCCGTGAGCTACACATACCAAGTCATTTCACTTGCTGAGTCAAGGCTAATGTTATTTTTCTAGGATGGACTGCTTGGGTCTCTGGCTACCAGGTTACCAGAAGAGGTAATTTGGCAGGAACAGCTACAGAGTTTTTCCTGCAAACATATTCTGCTGAGTAAAAAAGTATAAATATTTTTACAAGTTTTAGAGTATTTTAACATGATTTGCTCAGTTCAAAAAGTGATTTCCCCTTCACTGTTCCATTATGCAGTTGTAAAACCAGGTGGAACTAAAATATTAGGCAGTATGCAGGCCCTCCAATCTTGCTCTGCAGTACCGACACAGTGCTGCAAGGACAGCAGCCAGCTCTTCCTTGTCAACAGTAAAGTGAACAACAAAACTGAAACACCAGAAGTACAGCTGTGGCTCATATTCAAATCTTAGCATCACATTTATCTTTTAGTTGCTTTATAAACAAATCTGAGCAACTGTTGCTTCTTCTTACCTGTGCCATAGTCTTCTGGTTCTTTCTGAACAGAGTGGCCTTTTGTTTTGGAGTTTTGTTGTGTTCCAGCTTGCTGTTTTTTTCCTGTTATAACACAAACAAGAAAGATGAGAAGACTTAATTCTGCAAGCCTTGTTACAAAAAAGCAGAGATTTTTTGCTAAGAGGCTGCTATTTAGCCTGCTGTCTCAAAGCTATGTTCAATGCTTTTTCTTTTAAAGGAATTTCAAGATTATGTTCCCTACTCCCTTTCAAAATCCATAGCTATTTACAGCTGCAGGCATTAGTCCCATCCAGATATTTGTAATCTGTACGGTTGTTCATACACAAAGCTCAGGGGATGGGAACTCTTCACACTGGAACACGCTCTCTTCACAGTAAGGCTGAGCCAATCTAATGACTTGTTGACAACCAAATGGACAGTCCCATTCCTCTACTCATTCGTGTCTTCTTTAGACTAAACAACTCTTATTGTTTCAGTATTTTCTCATGGCTTATGCTTTTTGCTCTCTTCTCCTTGTTCACACCTAGGAGGTTGTTCTTTGGCTTTCAGCTGCACTAATATTTCTTCCTAACTACAGCATCTTTAACTTTACACACTATATTCCATTCTGTTTTTTAAACAGTTTCTCTCGTGTTCTCCATCTCTTTCAGCTTTGTGCTGTCTACATACTTCCAAGTCCTTGATGACAAAAACAATAGTTAGAATTGAACCTACGACGGACTGTGAACCACCATTCTATACTTTTTTGTATTTCACAGAAATCACAGAAACATTAAGGTCAGAAGGGACCTCCCGAGATCACCTAGTTCAACCCCTGTGTTCAAGCAGGGTCAGCTAGAGTAGGTTGCCGAAGAATGTTTTTCAGTCAAGTTTTGAGTATCTCCACTGATCAACACTCCACAACCTCTTTGGGAAACCCGTGCCAGGGTTTGACCACCCTCACAGTAAAAATGTGTATTCTTGTCTTTAGATAGAATTTTGTGTGTTTTCATTTGTGCCTATTATCTCTTGTACTGTCAGCGAGCACTACAGTGAAGAGTCTGGCTCCCTTTTCTTCATTCCCTCCCACCAAGTATTTATACACACTGACAAGATTCGCCCTGAGCCTCCTCTTCTCCAGACCGAGGAGTCACAGCTTTCTCAGCCTGTCCTCATAGGAAAGACATTCCAGCCTCTCAATCATCTTTGCAGCCCTGCACGAGACTCTCTCCAGTATGCCCATGTCTCTCTTGTATTGAGGAGCTCAGAATTAGACATGGTACTCCAGATATGGCCTCACCAGCACTGAGCAGAAAGGAAGGATCACCTCCTTTGACCTGCTGGCAATGCTCTTCCTAATGTAGCCCAGAATGCTGTTGGCTGCCTTTGCCACATGAATGTGTTGCTGGCTCATGGTCAGCTTGCTGTCCACCAGAACCACAAGGTCCCTGTCTGCAGAGCTGGTTTCCAGAAAGTTAGCTACCAGCATATGCTGGTACATGGGGTTATTCTTGTCACGCTGCAGGACTTCACATTTCTCCCTGATGAGCCCCAAGAGATTCCTCTCTGCTTAATTCTCCAGCCTGTCCGGGTCCCTGTGAATGGCAGCACACCCATCTGGGGTACCACCATTCCTCCCAGTTTTGTACCATCAGTGTATTTCCTGAGGGTGCACACTGTCCCATTGTCCAGGTCATTAATGAAAATGTTAAACAGTTCTGGCCCCAGTATTTACCCCTGGGGTACACCACTACTGAAGTGCTTCCAACTAGACTTTGTGCTGCTGATCATAACTCTCTGGGCCTGGATGTTCAGTTCGTTTTCAGTCCACTGCACTGTTCATTTATCCAAACTGTACTTCATCAGCTCGACCATGAGAATCTTGTGGGAAACGGCACCAAAAGCCTCACTAAAGTAAAGGTGAACAACATCCACCACTCTCTCCTTGTCCATCAAGTTAGTGACCTCATTGTAGAAGGTTATCAGCTTGATTAAGCATGATTTGCCCTTCATGAATCCATGCTGACTACTCCCAATCACTATCTTGTCCTTCGTGTGTTTGGAAATGCCTTCCAGGAGGATTCTCTCCATCGCCTTCCTAGGGACTGAGGTGAGGCTGACCACCCTGTAGTTCCCCAGATCTTTCTCCTTTCTGTCCTTAATGATAGGAGTGATATTTGCTCTCTGCCAGTCTTCACGAACCTCTCCCATTCGCCACGATCTTTCAAAGGTAATCAAGAGTGGCCTCACAATGACAGCAGCCTGCTCTTTCAGCACTCAGTGCAACCCATTAGGCCCCATGGGACTTAGAATCACAGAATTGTTTGGGTTCGAAAAGACCTTTAAGATCATCGAGCCCAACTGTTAACATAGCACTGCCAAGTCCACCGCTAAACCGTGTCCCTAAGTGCCACATCTACACGTCTTTTAAATACCTCCAGGCAACCCTTTTGGTGAAGAAATTTTTCCTAATATCCAACCTGAACCTCCCCTGGTGCAACTTGAGTCCATTTCCTCTTGTCCTATTGCTTGTTACTTGGGAGAAGAGACCAACTCCCACCTTGCTAGAACCTCCTTTCAGGTAGTTGGAAAGAGCAATTAAGGTCTCCTCTCAGCCTCCGTTTTTCCAGGCTAAACAACCCCAGTTCCC
>NW_009626993.1:0-625 GCF_000690535.1 Cariama cristata
AGCCCACCCCGCGGGCAGCACCCTCGCCCTCAGCACAGAAATCCCCTGCCTCGCACTGCCAAACCCGTGTGCTCACACGTGTCAGGCGCCACTTCTTGCCCCTGAAATACATGATACTGGCTTACAAATAGAAGATTTCTTAACATGATAACAGCGGAGGTTATTTGCTTTTTTATTATTTTTTCTTTTAACTTGCCCTTCTGCTGCGTAAGGCCTTTCAGGCTCGAGGGCTGCAGCTTCTCCCTGCAACCCACAAGACCAGAAACTTACTGTTTTAGCTAAAAGTGGAATTTCCCATCTCATCATTTGACACCAGGAACTGGAGTTTTGTGAAACAGCATCAGATATCTAGAGACCAGTGATAAAAATGCAAGAGCTGACAACGCTGATCACAGTCAAATTTCTTTGAGAGTGAACTGCTGGACTCCAGAGCCCTCTGCCTCTGCGGAGGAAGGGGGAGAAGGATGTAACTGCTGAGCAAGGGCCTGAGCCCTGGGGCAAAGCCACGGGAGCGCGCACAACTTGACGCCCAGCTTTCTCTCTCGGCTGCGGAGCAGAAAGCGCGCCTCAGCTGACCCGAAGAGAAGTGCCGCTACCTGCAGCCCACAAGGAAAGAAACACCTGG
>NW_009626993.1:656-21764 GCF_000690535.1 Cariama cristata
CAGGCTGACTGCGAGCTGCACGGTCCCGCAGGCAGAGCTAACCCGGGTGTGACACCAGCAGCATGACATTTTACCACCACGCCGTGCGGAAGCCTTTACAACCCGACAGAGATCTGCCAAACCCCTCCAAAACCCTGCTCCCGAAACCTCGGAGGCGGCTGTGCCAAGAGCACGAGGACCACCAACCCAAGATGCTCGGGAAGGCAGCATCCCCCTTCACACACACCCAGCGCCTTCAGTGACAATGCGGAAGCCGCGGAGCAAACACACGCGTTTTCAAGTGCTCCTTCAACACCAGGACGGAAAGGTGGATCCCCGCTATGCCGCTCCGCAAGCGGCCAGAGGCAGCACCTAGCCTCTGAGCTCCTGCCCCCCGCCCACCGCGGCCAGGGCAGGACGGCAGGTTTACAGGACCCGTTTGTCTGCCGGTGCACGGCGACATCCTTTACCCTTACACCCATCCCTCAGAGCACTTCTGCAGCTTAAATGAGTGAATAGAGTTCATTTATAAACAAGTATAATACCGACATTACTTTGTTGATGTTTTTCATTTATCTAAAATGTGCCCAGCTACAATGGCAGCTGCCTACACAATTTTCCATTGAAAATTTCACGAGTGACTATAAACGTAGCGACACCCACTCGCCGCTCATTTTAACTTGTGACAGAAACTGTCATGCCTGTATGAACACATTTGCACCGCAGACATGTCACATAGGTCTCCTTCCATGTGTCTGAAAATGCTCGCTAACGTTCTCTCCTTCTTCGGCAAAACAAATTAGAGAGACGCCTGGCTTCGCTGCCAGGAGACGTGAGTAAGACCCCCCACAAAAAATTACAGAATCTGGGGGCGTTTCACCCCTTGGAAGATCCAGCCAGTAACACCAGCGAGCAGCAGCCAACTCGGAGCAGCCATTTTACGGAGAAGCACATGGGGAAGAACGTGCCTTTAAGCCTGGCTGGTAAGGGGATGGTGTGAGAGCACGGCCTTAGGGGCAGGGTCGGAAAGGTCGGTGCCTTTCCTGGGAAGTCCTCCCTGCAGACTGCTTCTCTGGCAGAGTCCACCTGCGAGCCAATTAAACTATAATTAGTCCACCTGTAAAGTGCAAAACGTGAACTGATGTTAAACTGCCCCTTAAACGGATCCCAACACCTCACCTTCTCTCCGGCTTCGTTCAGCAAAGCCTGACCTTGAAGCCGTTTTGCAGGAGCCCTGCTCACAGCCCCAGCACACCCGCGGTGCCCTCCCGGAGCAGGGTCACTGACCGTCACCGCTCACAAAACCACAAGGCCAGCAGAGTGCCCAGGCCCCCAGGCACGCAGCACGTTCCCCCAGCGCTGCAGAAGGCTGAGAGCGAGCTCAACATCCTCCCCAGACACCTCTCCGGTCTTCCTCTCTCTAATTCATTCTTCATTTTTCCTTCTTCATTCAGGGTCAGCTGCGTTTGGCTGTGCCCTGCAGCACAGACCCTCAAACTGGCAACCTCAACACAGGCAACGTCGCAGGGGTCAGCGCAGGTATGAACGCACACAGGCAAAAAAAAAAAAAGCCAGACCAACTCTCCCGCAGCTCCTCTCCCCATAAAACGCCTACCCTGGCCCTGCGGCCCACAAAACCAAGGGACTTGCTACTCTTCCCGACTCAGCATTGTAGGAAACCTCCCTCCTGCTTCATGGGGAGCGTGGCAGGCAGACAAAACGGGCACGGAGGCCAAATCCATCACCAGCGTCACCTGACCGAGGCCAGCACGGCAAGGGTGAGACTGCCCCGACTGCGCTATCTGACAAGGCAACACAGAAAACAATTAAAAGGAAATGAAATAATGCAGGTTTGTAACGACATAGCAGGCTCCGCAGTCACAGGATCCAGTCGCAATTAAAAAAACCATCCATTCAACTAAGAATGCAAATCATCAGCGTTGCTCTCAAGCAGGGAACGTTGACAAACGAAGGCAATGTGCTAACAGGCAGTGCCAGTACTCTTAAATTAAGTATGTGAGAAACAAAGGTATGTACCATCCAGGACTGCCAGAAAGAACTCGCTTTAAACAGCAATCAAAAAGAACTGGAAGGGTTTAAAAATGACTTTTCTTACAAAGAACAGATACAAGAAAACCTTTTGCTCCCCTTCACCCAGCCAACTGAAGAAGGAACATGAGAGTAAAAATCACACAACTCCTATAAAGGTTATTTATATAGATAGGAGTTTTGAACTCAGGAACTAAAAACATTCCTCCATTGGACACGTGGGTCCAGTGAATCACCGCTTGGAAATCCGAATGCACCTTTCGTAAAAGCCACTGAGCCACGAACGTGCCTTCTCACCGCTGCGATCACTTCTGTGACAGCATCTTCCCCATCTGCCCCTGGAAATCCACGGCGCAGAGACCACTGACTCCCCAACACCAGTGAAATGGCCAAAAGGACGTCTAGCTACCTGCAGCTGGTTTCAATCGAAAAGCCGAGTAATTATTGCAGCCCTCTCCTGTGGCTCATATGGAGCGCAGCATGGAGCTGTAAAGCGTTATGCAAGTCTAATGTGCTGCCAGATCTCTTAGAGCAGGCAGCAGCCAAGTCGCTCCCTCCCACCATTGGCTCAGCTTCATTAACTTAATCAGGTATTCATTCATTCATTCACTCACTCATTCAAAAAAAAAAAAAAAAAAGAAGAAAAAATTACACTAAACCTGGCAAATAGCCAGTGCCATGCATGCAAGGAGCACGCTCGCATCGGTCACCGGGGCTGGAAGCAGAGGGGCAATCTAGCACCCCTCAGGCTTTGAGAGGGGCGTCAGTTCTGCATGCAGCCCGAGGGGTACACGCACCTCTGCCACAGCCCCCCCAAAACCGCGGAGGGGTCGGGAGCTGTGGTGAGGGCAGACGCCGGCGCTGCAGACCGTGGAATGGAGAGCAGCCCTGGAAGTCAGCGCAGCCGGCAGGCAGCAGAGTTCCCCAGAGCAACGGACTAGTTAATTAATTGGATTGTTTAGGGGAAAAAAAAGAAAAGGAATTGCGGGAGGATCAACTCAACCTATTCTGCTGCAAGGTTGCTACCCCTTCTTTTGCACATACCCCATGTGCTGCACAGCTTAATCTGGACAGAAGGGAACCAAGCAGAATAGAAAGAAAAGGAAAAAAGAAAAAAAGAAGGAAAGCATCACACAACTAATGTTAAGAGCGCTTGCTAATGGAAATCGCTGTTTGACCTCCGTATCTGTAAACATGAGACTTCCTACAGGCGTGTAGCATTCAAGCATCGAATAAAGAGTCCCCTCCCTTGCACAGCTCTCGTGCTTGTTTTTCTGAGTCTTTACATGTAAGTTTGCAAAGAACGTTTTTTCTTCCCTCTAGCTGTCATCAGAATGACTTTCACTGCATTTTTTTTCTTCCAGCAAGCTACAAGCAAGCTGCTTTATGACTATTCCAAAAAGCAGGCCTCGGGAGTCAGCTCTGACTTGACTGGGCAGAGTTTCCCGTGGTGAGCCCGGCGGGGCATGACGGGAAGGGGAGAGGTGGGACATTCCCCGCAGCGGAAGCCGAGCAGCAGCGTGAGAGCAGTCAGCATCTCTCCCCCTTACCTCGTTCCGCCCCGTGCGAAAAAATAACCAGATGGCAGGTGACTCCGAGCAAGTCCATAGAAGTAATGTGGAAATACAAAGCACGGAGACTACTTCAAAACTGTGTTTACGGTTATAGAATGAAAACCATACACCCCGGTGCAAATCCTCAGCCACAGACCTGGTCGACATATCCCAAGAGCATCCGCGCTTCCCACCTTCCTCCAGCGATACAAATCAGATCTCACAACCCTCCATCTTCTGTTATCATGGAGAGCACAAATCTTCCCTGTAGGAACTTCAACTGCCTCTTCTCTAGCTGGCCTCCAAGTCGCTATTTCTCTTCAGACAAAAAAAACCCCAGATCTTCTATGGCCACTGCCACACACCACGACACAAATGGCAAATCAGACAAAAACTCTCGAAAAGGGCTATTAATGTAACAGCTGATGCTATTAGCTAAAGGTCTGCAGTTCAGAGGCACTTGCAAAAGCACATAAAAGACCCCAAACCAACACCTGTTACTCTGACCCTGACTCTTTGACCATCCTGCAGAAGCCCGTGGTTAACTCCTGGATCCCTTCCTGAATTTCTCTGTAGGTGGGCGTACTGAAGAGCACCCAAGTACCTTATAGACAGGCAAACACAGCTTCTGGGGAACCAGCTGTTGATATGTGTAAGGGCTACAAGTGAACGTTACGTATTACAGCTCATCAGTGAGGGAAGAGTGAAGTACGGCTGAACATTGCTTCTTCGACTGCTACATGACAGCACGTAGGATTTGCTGACTAGAAAACAAAAACTACTCAAGATGCTTTTACTGCACTAACAGAATTAAAAAAGAGAAAGAGATGAAAAGGTGACTGAATGCGACACATTTCTTAGTCCTTGGCCTTCTGCGCTCCAAAGTGTGCAGGACATCAGCCAAGCAGCCTCGAAGTACTGTACGCTCAAGTCAGCCTCCTTCACCAGACGTTCAAGCTCGAGTTAAGAGCCTTTAAATTATCCAAGCACTGTGTCTCTTTCATTACCTTCATCCCCATCTCTAACCCTTCTCTAAATGGGGTGCGAAGCTTGGAGGTTCCTCCTTTTCGCTTCACCTCTCTTCTCTGGCACCGCTGACACAACTACTTCATTCAAGACACAACGCGAATCCTTCCCCCTCTGCCCCTGCCCAGCCTTCCTCGCGGCAGCAGCCTCCTTTCCTGGCATCAGGGCAACAAACCACCACGAGATTCCACCTTCTGAGCCTCTCTTCCAGACGTGGGAGCACCCAGCGAGGTGGGATTTCTGACACCAGAAGCAGCTATGTGAGTTTTAAAGCAGGCTATCAGAAGATGGACAGGAACATAAGGGAGCAGGGGAAGAAAACCAGCCAAGGAACACTGAGTATTTTATCCCAAACGACCCGAACTCGGGCAGAGGTTCTGGGTTGGTCTAGATAAATAAAAGGGATGTGGTTTGAGCAATTCTGGTTCTTTATATGAATCATTTCACTTCTCCCTCTGAAAGAATCATTAGAAGAACGTGGGGTTTCATGATTCAAGGTAGGAGAATGAGAGGCAGTATTTCAGCACTGTGAAATGAGGCTTGCGTATCTAACCACACCACCAGCTCAGAGTTCGCTTCTCACAAGTGTCAAGTATATTTTCCCTTCTGTATCTCTGCAAGCCCCAGTTCTGTCTGTTGTCATCACTCGTGGGATTTACCTAATCCCTGAAACAGCAGAAAGAAATCATCTTTTTTTGCTAGAGAAACAGAATCACGTCTCGAGCGCACACTGAAAAATTCAGATTGTACATATCATTTACTGTAGCTCCATTCATCCCCCCGGTGTTG
Source organism: Cariama cristata (assembly GCF_000690535.1). Classification (NCBI taxonomy): domain Eukaryota; kingdom Metazoa; phylum Chordata; class Aves; order Cariamiformes; family Cariamidae; genus Cariama; species Cariama cristata. The sequence goes on from NW_009626993.1 coordinate 6,053, forward strand.
ACAGTATAAATACAAATGATGCCCGTAACAAAATGCTGAACTGCAGTCCAATGTATTAGTGGGATTTCTTAGATATTTCCACTCGCTTTTGCTGTTTTTCTGCTCACATTCCTCACGCTTCAGCATATTCAAGCAGCTGCTTGTTTATACCAACACAGCCTGAAAAGAGAAATGTTGATTCCCTTCTTCATCAAAGCTGGTGGCTTTAGCTGTATCCACTGGCCCGAACTAGAAAGCAGGACAGAGGCAATCAAAAGTTAGCGGGTCATTTAAAATCTATTCTCTTGCGAGTCAGCTACAAAGGGGGGACTGCGCAACTTCTAAGCACAGAAATTCACCTTTCTGGAGTTTTATTTTTAACACTAGTGGACTGCGATGTTGACCTTTTAAATTCATGATGTCACATTACGCACAGCAGGTACAACTTGCTGTACAGCTCCTTTTGTACACAAATACATGACAGTGCAGCTCCAGATTTTACTGGCGCTCCTCGGACCCAGGCCAGCGGATCCGGCTCATGACTCTGCATCCTCACCTGACAAAGCTCCCCTACCAGCTAGGGCAGCCTTTTGCCCAGCACGACTGCGTTAGCCCTTGTGTAGCGACAGACACCTCCGACTGCCAATGCGTTTCAGTGGGTACTACCTACCGGGCTCTGCAGTGCTCCCTCCCGACCGTGGCTAAGGCACGACTGAGCGTGAAAGCTTCTTCTCTCACCAATGACACCTCGCTAATGACAGGATTTCAGTTTCCGCGTCAGCTGAGGACCTTTCAGAAGCACTCTAACTAAATGAGGTGAAGAGAAAGAGATTCAGCCGAGGATCCGAGTGCTCAAAACCTTTGTGCGCTACTCACCATCGCCATTCCTATGGCAAAAAGGGAAAGGGATTTTTGCCCTGGTTTAATTTACACTCGTTTAGTCCTGGACCGAGTGATTCTCCAGCATCTGATGTGTTTACTACTCTCTCTGTCTACTCTGATTTTTTCTCCTGAATGCATAATGATTTTACATCTGTTAATCTGGTTTGGTTTCTTTTTCATATGTGGGTTTTGACTTGTAGACTCCTCCTGGTAGCTATGGAACATAATGCTGTTTCTTCCGTCTTTTGCTCTCCTTGCGTTTACAAATGAATGTTACGTTTTCTTAGAAATGTGAAATAACTACTGCAATGGATGACACACAATCTCTTTGGTAGAACGGACACGATAGAAAAATATGGAATAACCATGAGATCACAAAACCGGGGTAACTAAAACAACGCCTTCAGTCACAACTTAGTCAACTCCCGAGGAGGAAAAACCTTGACAGCACTCTTGTTATAAGGCTAGTGAAAACTAAAACCGAAATAAGGCACACAGTCACTGTTGCCCTTGGGCTAAAATTAACTAAAAACTAATGGTTTCTAATAGAACTGGCAAGAATTTTTCAAGGAAAATTTACATTAGGAAATGCTTGTTTTCAAACCTCAATCTGTTGAAGGCAAAAATGTTTGAATATATTTACAGTTGGGGAAAACTGCTGGAATTTATTTGTAAATCTTTTCCTATTAATATTAAAAAAAAATAAATACTCATTTGCTGGGTCCAAAACAAAGGCTTGTTTTAAACGTTTAATGAAGGTGTAATCAAAAAATGCTGTAACTGCAAGAGAAATTTGGTTTGAAATGAAACTATCTTCTAGCTAGAATACAGAGCTATAGGCTTTGCTGTACAGTTTTGTAAAACATTTTTACCCATTACCTGATTTTTCACTGTATCTCAGCTTTTCCAGTTTTCCTCTCATTACAGCATGAGACATTTCTTTGAGATCTTGGAAATTCTCATGGGCAGGAATATAGTTTCCTCCTAGCTCTGATTTCTAATTAGATTTAAAATCTTTCCTAGCTGGGGCAAGACCTACCCAAGCATTTTGAAACATTGCCAGGTTGATTACCCACGTACACGAAAATTCACATCCTTGCTCTTGCTTGGCAAAAACCATGAGCTGCACTGGAAAAAAAGAGTCTGTCTTCTTCTGTGACGGCATCATTCAACTCACCCCCCAAGGGTCCAATTCTGCCTGCAAAATCTTCCCTTTCGGCTCAGATTCCTAACAGTGCAGTATCTTCTCTGATGTACAGCTGGGTTGAGATGACAGCTACCACCCTGGTTTAATGAGAGGGAAAAGAAGCAAGAGAGGGAAGGGAACTGCTGGCCTGTCTGGTGAACTGGGGTTGAAGGAGCTGCAGCATCCCAGCAGAGGCCATAGCTGCTGGTCCATCCCATTCAGGGGCACAATTGTGCTGAACCCACTCCAGTGAGGAGCTACAAGGTGGGGGTAATGTAATTAGTGACTCCACTCTATCACCCAGGTCAAGACCCTGCCCAGGACCCCCGCTGAGGTCCAGGGTAGCTGCTCATCAAAGTGTCAGACGTGCAAGAGCCCCAGGGGAGCAAAGCGCTCCGAAACCACCGCAAGCCGCAGCACGGCCACGCTGCACCAGCACGTAACGGCTCTTCCATGCACTTGTACTACCTCCAGCCATCAAAACCCATCAAAACGCCCCACGTGTCACAGATAAACTACCAGCTGACGGGAAACCAACAAAACCCCACCTGCGTACCACCTACTGCCCAGACCTACCGCTCCAATTAGACGAGGTGCCTCCTCGCACAGAGGAGGTATTTCCAGGAGAACGTGCAGACAACCCAGCCCTGGGATCACCAGCAGCAGCTGCTGCTGTCTGCACGCAGAGCATCGAGCAAACCAACAGAGACGAGCTCCTGCTCACATCAAAATCTCAAAGATGTGGATGACGACCCTGGCTAATTAAAAGACACAGGATCAGACTAGAGGAAAATTGTCGCTCGGCAGCTTAGACTCCAAATCAAACTGGTCTGACAAGAAATAGCAGCTTTCCCAATTTTCGTTCTGTGGTCAAGTACTGTCTCTACAGTTCTGGTCTAAAATTATTCCCCCCTCACCCCCCCCATTCTTTTCTGAACTACTGTTTTAGCATTTGTCTTCTTTATTCTCCTCGTCTTAGCATTTCTGTCATTCTCGCTTGCTCTTAAATGTTAGTTTCTGTCCTTGCTTCAGTATCAGTTAAGACGGCACTATCACTAACAGCATGGGACTGAGTCAGAACCGCGACTGCGCACTCCCTCGTTTCTGACTCGAGCAAAAAATTACTAAAACCTCAAAAAGTACTGTGGATTACATCTCCTCTACTGATGCCCAGAACAGCAGAACTGCACTAGTAGAGTCTTTCACTAAAAATGGACACGACTGCTATGAAGTGTTTATTGTTGATAAACAAGTTTCGCTCTGTCCTGTCTGTTCCCACTCCCCAACTTTAAACCTTTGGGAAACGCACTGAGAAGGCTGGCTGGCTCATATGGGCATTAATTCGTATCTTCAACAGGTCCTTAAGGTTGATTGTTTTTGTACGACTCCCATTTTAACCACACAAACCAAGTGACCCTTCCTGTGAAGGCTTTCTTGTACCCTTGCAAGGGGGGGTTACTCTGGTCACGTTTGTTGCAGAGAATCCACACTTCACATCAAAATCCACACTTCACAGGCAGGTGACTACAAAAGTTCTGTAAAAATTCAAATCGCTAATCTCAAATAGGGATTAAATAACATTAAACACACATGCAAATTGCCATTTGTTTTGGATTTAATGGTCTTTAAGTATAATCTTTGAAGAGAAGAGCTGATGCAAAACAACCTCTCTCCTTTTTCTTCATTTTCTACCTGCAGAATGTGGCCTGGAAGACCTTGGATGCAGAGGAGCTACCACCATCGGGATGATTCTGGTCAGATAACAAAACCAATAAAACACTTTTTGAGAGTTACTACCTAAAGTCTTGCTCCTTTACTGCTAGAATTTGTTTATTGCAATGGAAACAAGATCAGCCCTTCCTTATACCAGGAATTTATTAATAAGCCAAATCACAGCAGTAGCACACAAGCGATGCGCCTATGAAAACAGCTATAAGAGCAAACCAGACTTTTAGAGATCTCCTTTGTAAAATGATACATCAAAGTCTTCAGTAAGCACAGGCCTTATTTTGCCTCCATAACACCTCTAAACCATCCAAGAACCTCAAGTCCAAAATTATTTGGGTACATTATTGTATCAGTTGTTTCCACGCTTATTCAAAAGGACAACCTAAGCTGCTCTCCAAACCAAACCTGTGCCCACCCTGCAGAGCAGGCTCCCTCTTCCCAGAAGCTCCACCACCCCAAGCGATGCTGTGCAACACCAAGCCTCTACATAAGCTCTTCCAAATAGCCCTCACAGGAGGGTAACTGAGAGCCTTGCCGTACGATCCGAACTGGGATGGGCTGTAAGCAATTAAATGAGCAGAAACAAATTCCCTCCATGAGCACAGGCTGTATTCATACAGTGATGGCACTTGCAAAACACAGAAGACAAAGTCTGTCCTTCGCCATCAGAAAAGGCCAGTGATGAACAACAGCCTTTAAAAATCACAGTTTGGCAGTTACAGGAGATTATCTAATTACCATGATATTTAATATTATATGGTTTTCATAACTCTCTGTTATCATCAAGCTGTTAGCACTAAAAGAAAATGGGAAATTGGCTCTGATGCCTCACAGGCCAGATAATGGGAAGGAGAGGCTCTGCCCTCCGGGTCCTCCGTTTGGAGCCAGCTCAGGTTAGAAGTGAACATCACGCCTGCCGGGCAGCCTCTCTGAAGGGAGCTGATGTTGTCCCCGCTCAGAGAATAAACCCCATCACCGCAGCAATGGGGTCTGCTGGAGATGGGAATTCTTGAAAACACATTGTCTCTAGCTTTTTGTTAGCATACAAAGAGGTCTTAGCCTAGAACGAGGATATTTTTACAGGGATATTTACTCCAAAGCAAATCTCACCAACAGTGACTGCATGAAACTTGCATGCACTTTATATTGGTTTAAAATTAGAAAGACTTGCCTTGAAAGAACAGGGGCGTTTTTACCCTGGTGCAACCTCATTACCTCGGCACGGAACAGCAAACCTAGAGACCACCAGGACTGCCGAGCCTTTAGTAACACTGATGGCTGAATGTGCGTATCAGTATTATTATTGCTCTCGTTCTTAAAATATCCGAGCAAGGCTCAGCTTCAAGGTGCATCCTGGGTCAGGCTGAATCTGGAAGACTGACGCTGGCAGATATTTTATAGTGGGTTCGTGTTGCCCAGTAGGTCACCTTAAATCCAGCTAAATGAACAGTTAAACCCAGCTGAATTAATGCAGGTGCAGGTCGATCAAGAGCTGAACAACTCTCTTTTTTTTGAGGCTGGACGCTGCAAAGTCTAAGCTAACACCACATCCCTCGGGACTGGCCCTTTCCCAGCGAAGGCTGCAGCACAGTAACAGGGCAGAGCAGGTTGCGGTGCAGCTGCTGTGCCTGCTCGGTGCATTAACAGAGACTTCGTCCTCCGGGGCTGTCAGTCCCAAACCTTTCAGGAGAAATGAAATCTCTGAGAGAGAGGGGGAAAAAAAAAGAAAGAAAACCAGTACTGGAATTACAAATAAGTGTCTTTCTGACTTTCAAATGAGACCTGAAGCATCTTCATTTACAATTTAATATTTTAGTAAGCACTTTATTGGAAGAGACTATGTAATGGGTTAATTTCCAAATGCCATTTATCTTTACTCACTGGGGATGACTTTCTGTAATTCACTTGAGGCTGCAACACTCATGGATTAATACATCATCCTCCAACTTGAGAAGATAAAAGCCTAACAAGCTCTAACCTGCTACGCAGGCTATATTTAAGCAGTACAGGGTAATGATAAATATCTCCCATAAAATGTGTTCTCTTCACACTTCCTGCGAAAACTGCTGAGCGAGCCAGCTGGTGAGATGGAGCCGACGGTCCTTGCTCACAGCCTCACCATCCACACACCGTGAAACTGGAGCGCTCCCTTCCCCAGCGTCCCCCCGATCCCGGGCTGCCCACGGGCACCTGGAGGTGATGCCGGTGTCGTCGCTGGCTGCCGGTACTGGTGGCTCTGCCCGTGCCCCATCGGTGCCTCTCACTCCAGCCTGGCAGGCAGCAAAAGACTGCCAGGGTGGGGAGTGCAGTTTGGTTTTCCTTAAATGTGCTCCATTTCCCGCGTTGGATTAAACATTTTGCAGAATAAAATGAAGACTGGGTGTCTCCCCAGAACGCTTACAAAACATGGGGGACGACCGTGGCAGGCAGAGCCAGGGTGATGCAGGAATCGGGAGGAGGGGAGTCCATGCAGCCGCACACGCCACTTGTGGAGCCTGGATACAAACTGAATCACTTCTCGCTTCCTTCTTTCAGGTACGAGTGGTGGATGCTGCTAAGCATACAGGGACCTCACAGCACGGACACTCGGACCACACTCCTGCGTCAGGAAGCTGAGGAGGTCCAGGCCAGTCCAACATTGCACCGTCTCCTGTTGACCAGATGTTACCCCAATGCTTTCCAGGACTGCTTTTAACATCACAAAAATTTAACTGCTGCCAAGTACAATGACCTCCAGCTGGAGCTGGCCCTCCTGCCCAGGGCCTGAAGCCTGAGTGACCTAAACACAGTATCAGGATGTTAACCTAGCTCCTTACCCTATGGGGGAACAATCTCGTATCTCCAAGCAATGCCGACACTCGGCATCCACCCAGCACCCCTCCTTACTTCGGTCATCGCTTTACAGTCACAGCTCACTCACCTAACGCCCTAGAGGGACCGATGAGCCCTACAGCCCTCCATCTAGGCTGGGGAAACAGAGCGCAGAGCAAACAGCCTGCCTTTCCGACGCGCTGAAGAGGAGTCCTTGGCTACAGCTGCGTTTCCCAGCCATCAGACCCTGGACAGGTGCCACTGGGAACTGGAAGGGTAAACCATTACCGTTAAAGTTCATAGTTACCTTCTACAGACGTAACACATATCCCACCACAAACGTCCTCATCTAATTAACACGGGAAAAGAAGTCGTCCTCCCACCCACCCGGCCATTTTAATGGGCTGAACACGGCCACCATAAGGCTGTTTCAAAACGGCCTCTTCGGATAAAAGGTCATTTATTTTGTTGTGTTCAAAAGCTCCCTAGGCCTTCACTAAGCCTGACTGTGTGGGAGCTGCAGAAGTCTCACTGTCCTCTCCCAGGAATGTGTCTTCTTCGAGGGCAGCCAAGATCCAAATCTGTAGAAAAAACGAACTCACGCTGGCCTTGCCCTGGGCCTCCAGGCTTTAACGGAGTCCTCTCGCCACGGCCGGCTGCCCACAATGCACTCACGTTTACGCTGCCCTCCCTCTCATGAGTTAGGAGAGCATCAGCTCAGAAACAACACAATCAGATTAAGCCAGTTCCATCTTTTCCTGCTGCTTTCACCCACCTTTGCCTGCTGATTCTACCCACATTTTATTTAGACAGTGCATTTGGATCGCCAAGGATATTTCTTCTCAGATCATCATAGGTTACTGTTTGAACACGTCCTTGACAACATACTGTTGACCACCACTTTTTTTCCCAAAACGACTCTGCAGAGATGATGAATTCAGTTTTTCAGCAAAGGAACAGGATAAAATACTTGATGCAATCATGAGCTAGTAGCATGAACCATCCTTAGCATTGTTTTATCTTCGTCTAAATTTTAAAACACCAAGAGATGCAATAAGAAATGAATGAATGAAGGTATATGAATGCAATGAAGAAGAAATCCCTAGTACCCGTCATGTATCTCTTTCCATTTTCTGATTTGAAATGAAGAACTACTGAGACAAACAGCTTTTTTACCGATTCTATAAATAGCTTGCTTTGAAGACGGAAGGAGACGCTGGGCCACAAGTTTACGAATCTAGCACATTTTCCCTGCAACTTTATGCTGTATCAGTTTTGGCTTCTTTTTCTTGTTCTATCCATTCAGACCGTACGCGTTTGGTGAAATGATCTGGCACTCGTTCTGTGCAACACCTCCAGCCAAACAAAGGGAACGCATTCTCGGTCAATTCACAAAGTGCTCCCACAACGATGGCACATCTTGCTTCCCGGGTTGCCGGCGGCTGGCAACACCCAGTACCTCACAGAAAGGCAAAAACTATGAAAGCAATAATAACAATGCAACTAGGCAGCCATAGACAGTGTAAAGCAACAGAAAAAGAGACTTCAACTGACCTCTGCAGTTTCTACTCTTGACGGTTGAACTGCATGGCTGACACGAGCGGCAGCAGCTCCAGCACGCTACCGAAGATCTGGGCATGAACGCAACGGAGGCGCGGTGCCTAACGTACGTATGGCTCTTGCTGAGGGACGGGAACTCATTCGTGCTTACACCCTTCTTTTTACATCTGTTGTTTCTGGGGAATCACTTGCCTTGCCCCCCTGACGGCGCAACACTTGCAAGCAGTGGGATGGAGACCGGAGTTCAGACTCTTCTCCCAGTTATCCCTGTTTGCAGCCAAGAGCGGACACACGCGGGAGAGCAGAAGGCGCAGTCCCCTCTGGTACGCGAGCTCCTGTCCTCCCCAGGACTGCGCAGCTTTGTGGGACTCAGAAACACGGGTGAAATCCTGGCCCCAGAGGAACAAAAGGTAAAACCTCCATGGAATTTGTCAGGTTCAGGATTTTGCCACGTGCCATTTGGCCTACTGCCGTCAATATTGCTATGCATGTGGAAGTCCCCCGATGATACCCTGTGAGGTTTCCCCCCGCAAAAAAGCTGGTTTAGCCACAGCATCAAGCCACCACCAGCTGTTGGGCCGCTAACACGGTTCTGCAGCACAGCGTACCAGTTTTACACATAAACTATCTCTGTCTCTTACAATCAGGATGCCGTTTATGTTGGTCCTAGGAATAAAATAAGAGATGGAAACCCAGTGCCCAACAGAAGACTGCCTGAAGTATGGTATCGTACAGAGAGCATCTTAGACTTCTGTGTGGGAAACAGCTGTGCGCGGAGGCAAGTCTGGCTGTTAATAGCACATGCAGGGGACAGTCATTTCTGCGCAGTTTTGAAACTGTTTGAAACACCGATATATCCCTGTTTCTTAGCACTGGTTATGCTTGTTCCATGTAGATGCATAATTTACTACTACTTAAGCTTTGGTGGAAAAGCAAACACAATTTTGCACAGCTATACCACCTCTCAAACTGCTCCACCCTGTCCTTTTTTTTTTTTTCACTATTATTATTTCTTTTTCCCTAAGGAAAACTCTTAGGAATTTTTCTAGGGGAGTTTACTGGCAGTTGGGTAGATTCATATAATAAAAATGCAGTGTCCTCAAAACTTGTATAAACAAATCTATAAAAGTAAATAGCAGCCCTTAGAGTATAAACAGAATGATCCTCAATTTTAATTTTGAGAGCTTTTCCTTATCTAGTAATGATTTTTTTTCCCTAGCAGAAATCTTTGCCCATGCCCAATGCAATGTTTCTAATACCGATCCAGGCACTGGATCTCTCTGTACACAAACCAGCTGCCCGAGTGGCTTTAACTCATTTGAGCGGAGACCAAAGCCGGTGTCTCTCTAGGTCCGGACCTAGAAAACCTCTCGAGTGCTTATCAACATGAAACCACGGGGAACCGGCCTGCTTGAAGTCCCCTCACTGAGAACACCCAGTGACTTGGCTGGAAGGGCAAGCTTACGCTCTCTGCTGAATCGGGCCACTGAGATTCCAGACCTGGTTGCCACTGTGCCAGGCAGGGCTATCTGAGGGAGGGTGGAGGCAAAAATCCCATTTAAGCAGATGGAGACTGTGAATGCACTGCTTTGCACAGGGCGTAGGTGCAATGCGACGAACTATGTAACTGATCTTCATGCAACCGAGCAACTTCCATCAAGCTTGAGGCCAAGGTACGCGTGCTGTGCCTCAGTACAACAACCAAGCGGCAGACCCGCTTCCTGAGAAGCGAGGGAAGTTGGACCGACGCGTGCTGTAAACTTGCTGGAAAGAGCACGCTTTGGTTGTTCCCTTCAAGTGAACAACCATACGCAACAAATACTTCTTGTCCTTAGCACTACTTTATACGGTGCAGTGCTGCAGCTTGGGTTTTCAGAGAAAACCAAGCTTTCCAGAGAAAGGGCAGAAATGAACAAAAACGTTTACAGCACCTTGACAGCTCTCGGAGATAGTTTATGCTTTATTTGCTGGTATTTGCTATTGATATTTACCTGGTCATGCAAGTGTTTGTTTTTTTAAATTTAATCCCTGCATTTAAAATATTTTCTCTTGGGAATGAATGGCTCAGTGGTTAGGCTCTGGACTCTCAGATCCTATTCCCAACTCTCCAGTTGCTCACGGGGTAATGATATGTATATGTATCTTTAAATCACAAGGAACCTATTCTAAATTCTAACGGTGTATCCTCACTGCATCCCAGCAAAGCGAGAACTCTTCTTACTCCATCCAGCTCAAAGCTGGGAACAAACGCATTGAGTTCTTCAGGGGATGCCGCAAAGCGGCACCGGCAGCAGGCTGCGTTAAAAGGTCAGGCTGAAAACTGCAGAGTTGAGGAAAAGGCACATATCCTCTTGGAAACACCAGCAAAACGGGCTGAGGGGAGAAGAGGGCTGTGGACAGCCAGCAGCTGCCGCCAGTTCAGTTACCGGCATTGAACTTCAGTCACTACCCTCACCACTACCCTACTGAACGCTCCGGCAAGCTTTCCAGTGCACTGGCGTGAGCCAGCCAGAAACAAACCAACCACACCACCAAACCACAAAAAACGAAAACACACCTTCATGCAAAGTAACAGAAAGAGTTAAGTTTCATCCACCATCAAAAAAAATCATCATTTATTTAAAAAAAAAAGTGTTCCTTTGCACATCATTTGAAGCCATTGTTCAATGGACTTTAACAGGGACATGAGGTATTTTAAACCCCTAAAACTGAAAAATAATTGCTGATACTCTGTTTTCTCACAATAATACTGATTAGGATATCACTGGAAACTCACTCAATAGAAACTCTAGCAGTTTCTGATCGACCCAGTACTTTTAGGGCAACGCTACCTTTCAGATTCGTTAATGATGGATTTTACTCCTGAACCTTGTCCCCTGATGTTTGTGAAATGACGCCGATCACACGGGTTATCTCCCCAGTCCCGGCAAACTATCCCGGCTTCAGTTTGTTTTAACACCGCGTTTCTCTCAGCTTCCACTTTAGGTACGCCGTCCTTATGTCACCCCAAAGAGCAACCTAGGTATTAAGAGGGACTCTTGGGAGAGCAGGGACAAACAGGTGGATAAAGGCAAGAAACTATTTGTCTGCAATCCCTTTAGTGGAGAAAACGCTTTACGAAGTTACTTTGCAGGGAACATGCCCTGTCCAATAGTAAAAAACGCTCCCTGTAGCTGCTCTGTAAAATCCCGAAGTGTAAACCACTTCTTTGAAACCAAACTGACAATCCACAGCACACTGGAAAGCATTTCTTCTGACCCTTCGGAGGCGTAACGTTCTTTCACCCTTTTGCCTTTCAGCAGCGCCTCAGGAACAGACTTGCTCCGACTGATAAAACCGGGAAACAGAAAACACCGGCAGGGATCGCCACAACGGAAACTACAATGAGGAACCGAGGGTGTATATTGTGCCCACAGCTATTCCTTCTAAGTAACTCTGGGCTGGACGTTCGGGGATGTAAAGGAGGTACTCTGTGCCCATTCTAACAGGAGTTAAGAACAGAAATGACGAAGAATGTAATTCTCTGAATCGGGTTTCTTAGTGCTTCCTCTCGGTTTTACCTGGTTACTTTCCCTTGTGTTTAGCAGGAAAGGTTTAACTTGTATTGACTTGGTGTGTGGAGAACTAAACGATGGTCCGCATTTATAAACTCCTAAACACTACCATCAAAATCTTCTGCAAGACCTAGATGATAACTGTGAAACAATGGAATTTCTGTAGGTCACATCTTGCCCCTCCCAGTAAAATAAAACTAAGGAAAACCAAAACGGAAAGGCTAAAAGTAAGAGATAACTTACAAGAGAGCCTAGTCAGGGGCCTGGCAGGGGCACAAAAAGCTGGCAGCCCTTCAGCAGAAGCCCCTAATTACCGGCGAAACCTGGGGCCTCTCAGGCAATTTGTAGACCCTGGAGACAATTCCTGCCCCCCCCACCTGTTGCCTGCTCTCCACCGCCCACACCTTTCCCTCCGGATCTGTGCAAACCCCAAGGACCAAGATGCTGCCGATGGCGATGCCGACAGGATCACCGTCAACTGCTGCGTAAAATTCTCCAAAACTCTGTGTGCGCTAGCAGGGGCACCAAACACCTTTCTCCCAGTTTCTTCACATCTTACCTGACCCGGTATCCTAAACAGACAGAGTTCCAAATATTGCTGTCCTGTGGGAAGGAGCCGGTTGCACATCCTGCTCTCCCTTTCCTACCCACCCACTCACAACCGCTCTGGGCCCTTTACGGGGTGGATCGCATCCAGGAGGCATATAGGAGGTTCCTCCCCAGGCACCGTATTTCAGATAGAAATGGCTTTCCAATTTACAGCTACTGCTTCTCCAAGGTGCACACATCAAACAGCTAGGACATTGCTTCACTTCTCTTCTGCAAGGTCACCCCATAGCAGTTTCTCTAGGGGATGAAGCACAGTGGCTCCCGAATCTGCCCTGCAAAAGGAAACCCATGAAAGATCACGTAAGTGAAATCTGTGTCTAAGAGCATCTGAGACCATCCTGGTTTTGGCTGGGATAAGCGTTAATTTTCTGCTTAGTAGCTGGTACAGTGCTGTGGTTTGGATTTAGTGTGAGAATAATGTTGATACCACATGGATGTTTTAGTTGTTGCTAAGTAGCACTTACCCTAAGCTAAGGATTTTCCAGTTCCCCGTGCTCTGCCAGCAAGCAGGTGTGCAAGGAGCTGGGAGGGAGCACGGCCAGGAGAGCTGACCCCAACCAGCCAAAGGGATATTCCATACCATAGAGCGGCACGCTCACTATATGAACCAGGGGAGCTGGCCAGGAGGGGCCGATTGCTCCTCAAGAGAAAGAGAGAGAGACCTAAGGGATACTCTAACGCCCAAATGCGATGAAGGAGGCTAAGTCACCACTTAGACGCACCAGGGGCTGCTTTCAGTGCCTTTTAATGCTGGGCAAAGTTTGGCTCATCTCGTTTCACGTGATGCACACAAGGGCAGCCTTCGTACTCTTCAGCTACTTGCCCCGTGACTGAGGATCTGATAATTTTTAAACAATCTCAGAGGAGCTTTAATTAAAACCCATTTCTTGCCTATAAAATAAGTGACAGCGATTGCAACAGTGGCTTCAGACTCGCAAACAGACGGATCTGTGGAACAAAGCGTATTTACCAGTGCCCCTCGCAGGGGAGCCGTACACACCCCAGGGCAAATGCCCACCTCAGCTGCAAGGAGACTTTCCATTCACCTTACCACAAAGGTCAGATTCAGAGCAGAACAGGTAACCGCCTCGGCTCCTCCACTCGCCCTCCTTCTGGGGCTCAGCGATGGGCACATGAATGCAGCGAGTGGACTTGAAATGTCTGGGTGGGTGCATACCCACAGCCCCTTTTAGCCTAACAAAAATCCTTCTCTCCCTCCCTCCTCACCACAGGCTGGAGCCTGCAGAAGCCGCACAGCATCGCTGCGGTGCTTGGTGACCCTGAACAACCCCAACAGGTGCTTTGCTCTTGCGGAAAACACATGTTGCTCTGTCACTATTAATACACCGGGAGTGTGAATGGCATATGCATGTTTATTTGTGTAGGGAGCATAAATTACGGAGTTCCCAGCTTTGCAGGCATCACCTTTTGCAGCTACAGAGCCGTTTCTGGGGACAGCCAAGGCACAGGAGCATGGGCGCTGGGGCTAAGCGAGGAGCGAAGCCACGGGGGACAGGCAGTGACGGGGAGGTGTGTGAGGGCAGACCCAGCACGCCGTACAGCTGAAGCTCTCAACGCTCTGGTGACCGAGAGGGTTCACAGATCGGGGCAGAAAATAAAATGAATGGTGCTGCCTGGCTGAAGTCATCCCGCTGCCGACAGCCTCCCGCACTGCCGCCTCCCTCCCTGCACTATTAAGTACAAGGCAGGTGCTGTTTTATTGTTTCAGATTTAAGAATTCAAAATGGGAAGTCAAACTGATTTCCTGGGAAGTGAGGAAAGGAGAAGTACAAACAGTCCCTCAACTCATCATCAGGTCTATATTCACGGTAGCAAACACATACCCCGCAGGGCTAACGGCCATGGGGTGACATGTCCCAACAACTGCATCTTCTCCTCTGGATAGCTCTGGAGCCACGCACGGCAGAAAAATAAGGTCTACTTTTGTAGCAAGCAAAAAGGAGCACAGCTCATGAACTCGTGGACAGAAATCAGGTTACCTGCAGAAGGCACAAACCCCCGTTCCCTTCCAGCTCTTAGCCTGACCACAGCCGCCGTTTCCAAACCACACCGGAGGAGAAAAGGGGAGAGGTGATGGAAGTAAAGTGCTCTATGCTCATTTATCTCAGGACCTCCCAGTTTTGTGTACAGATGGAGAAAACTATGCCCCTGAAACCTCTCCCTCACGGCTGGAAGATCTCTAGAAAGTGAGAAAGGCGTCAGTTCAAACTTCCTTGTGACCATATCAACCCATGTTTGCATTGATCAGACTCCACCACTCCTGCCACATGAAAGCCTTGGCTGAGCAGCACAGGATGAAAACAGCAAACAGGAGGCAGGTAGCGCTATTTTTTTCCCCCTGAATACATACACACATGCCCCACACACCAAGTGTAGAGGGACTAGAGTGGAAACAGGCTGCGCCCTCTACATTAATGGAGCAAACAATGACAAAGCAAACCAAAAAGAAAAAAAACCCACTGCTGACAGCTGAAGGGAAGGAAGACTAGCTTTTTACTGCCCCAAGGGGTCACGTCTGAGCACGGTGAAACCGTGTCCATTAGCACCAGCGAATAGATGTGGGAAGTGTTACCACCCATGACATCCTTGGCAGCCACTGGGGAAGTCCAGACCTCACACAGGGGTAAGATCTTCCTCTGCAAAGCGCGCTGGTGATGAGGGCATTCCCACACCCCTGGCCCTTCCTCTCCCTCCCTTTGCAAAAAGATAGTTCACAGTGCTTCAGGCAAACAAGGCAAGAACCAGCTTTGACCATAACCTCCTGCTGGTGACACAACACAAACATTACTGGCCCTGACGCAAGGAGTCAACGAAACGAGGTCTTTGTACGGCCAGCTGGCCCTTGGCTGATGAGACCCCCTCGGTACTCCCTGGGCAGTCCCACAGATCCCGTCTCACCTTTTGCGTCCCCTACCTAGGTCCTCTTCTCTTGGGCTCCCACGGCTCCCGCAGGCCACCCAGTACTGTACGGTCGACTACATCTGATGCCTACGCAGGAGATCAGGGAAAACCTCTGCTGTCTTCTGCTGCACCAGACCCCTTCCAGATTTGCCTCCCTCTCACCTGTTTCCCATCCAAAACGCACCCCCCAAAGCCCGGCAAAAGGCAGATCTCTGGATGCGCCCACGCTGCTGCCCAGAGCCACAGCTGCCTACCGCTGTCCCTCTCCTTGTGCCTGTAACAGGTGAGAGCCTGGGAGGGCACAGCTCAAGCCGCTCCTCGCCCGCGGTGGCACTAAACCATTTTTTCCTAAAGCACAGATTACAATCGCGCAAAAATAAAAGAGAACTCAACTTTTATAGATCTTTGGAAAAACAACTGTTAGAGCAAACAAGGCAGGAACTTGCTGTTGCTGGGGCAGGGCTCCCTGCGTCTCCACCCG
>NW_009626993.1:21795-41116 GCF_000690535.1 Cariama cristata
CCCTGCCTCTCCCCCTGCCTTCTCAGCGGGGTCTCCCACGAAGCGGCGTGGTCTGCAGGCCCCACGGTTACCATTCCACTCGGCCTGGCATCCAGCAGCGTACGATTCGCAGTCAGGGGCTGTACCTGCTTCCCACAAGAAGATCCAGAGCGTATTACGCAGGGAAGGCACAAACCCAACAGGCCCAAGTCAATATGCTAGAGCATCCTATCAATGCCTCTCCATCGACCCAGCCCCTACACAGAGGGGAGAAAAGATGCTCAAAGCAAACTGTCTTTTGCAGGCATGACAGCTGTTACACCGCTTTTTGGCAGGAGCCACGGTTCACACTGCAGCCTTGTCACTCTCCACCCCTTTCCTGCAGCTCCTCTCCCTCACGGACCACCTCCACCAAGCAAGCAACTCGGGAGGGCTGATGGCAGCCCCTCGACATCTTGGGACGACTGCACAGCGTTGCTTCCCTGCTCCATTTTCCTGATGCCTTCTGCCTATCGGCCTCTTTTCTGGGCCACCTTTAAGCAAGGGCAATGGAAAAAAAGGAAAGGGTCTGGAACCAGTGGACTAGGACATAGTCTTTAACTGCTCATCAGTGGCGCTGCAAGGAAAAATGTGGCTCTCCAGCCCTCACCATCCAGCCTGCTAAGGCTTACTCCCTGCTTTCATACAATTGATTAGTTTGAAAAAAATGTTTATCACAAAAGCATTCATTTAATTTAACTATCCACAGAGGCCCCAGGTAACATGCTTCACGGGTCCCATTCTCAGACTCATAATAATCAGCTCAGTCCCCTGCAGCCTCAGATCCCGTATTTAGCAAGCATCTTTGGACCCCAGCACAATATTACCCAGCGGACAAAGCAGCAACTAAAGAGGAGTATTTTTAAAAGGTAGGGATGGTGAGAGAATACTGACACAATTGTCAGATGCTTGTGTTAACTAAGGACACCAGAGAAGTATGGCTGATCCAGCCTCCTCACCACTTAATGTGAACAAACAGCTTACGAGTGGAGGAGGCTGAAAGGGGAGCAGCCTCCCTCCCTGTCACGGGAGAGGGAATGTGATGATCGCCAAGTACCAGAAAAGCTCCCGTTTGTTAAACCCGTGAAGGGAAGGAGCCCGCCGCTCCTCCCCACAGCTTCCAAGCAGCGATGGCGAGCTCCCGGCGCGCGGTGCCTCCCACCACGCCATCTCACGGCAAGTCTCACGTCATCTTCACGATGCAGAAACACAACCGGGTCAAAAGACAACAGCTTTCTGATAGCCTGCTCTGTCGGATGCCTCTATTTCTGGACATAAGACCAAAGCCCTTCTGCTTGTGTTTTCTGAAAAGCAGCCTTGAACCTAAACCAGTGCCGTCAGCCTTTCCCAGAGCCACACAGACAAGCCCTGACATCCCCAGAGAACACAAAAACACAGTCCCCGCACCTTGGGGAGGAGAAGGCCCTTCAGGGAATGGTGCAGGGTACCACCGCAGAGCGGCTCCTCTCCCACGACGGGAGGTTTCTGCAGCGGGCACGGACGCGCAGCTAAGTCCGAGGTCTCCTGGCAGGGCAGCTGCCCTCCGGCCACCGGTCGACCACGTGCCGTCTGCGAGCGAGGGGTCGATAGCCTTGGACGTACAGCAAACTGCTGGAAGGAAGGGCTGACCGACCGTACCCTTTACGCCGTCCGCCTAACGGCTGGCGTCACTTAAATTACAACACTGACCATTAAGTTTGGCCCCTGGCAGGCTGCAGGGAGGCAAGGCTGTATTTTTCAGTTAGCTGAGAGGCAAAATAAACAGTGCAGTCTTGACCTCACGCTCCTCTTGCCAATAAAGCCTAACCAGGGAGCAAAAAGGACAAAACCCCAAGCACAGAAGAAAAACGACGGAGTGCAATCTTCTCCCTCCAGCATGTGAGGGGCTGGCTCTTCCCCTGCCGAACTGCTACCGTGCACCTCCACCACCAAGCTCGCCACGGCACAAAGAGATGGATGGCCACGCATCTGCAATATAAGGGTCCGTACCTTGCAACTATAGGAAAGAGCTGCACTGCCGTCTCTAGAGGTTTCCCTACGAAGGATGGTTTTACAAGGACTGGACGCTGGAGAATGGCTTTTGCCAGTTCAGCAAAGCAATTTCTGTTGCCTAGGTTTCACCACCAGTTTTCTTCTCAAAAAAAGTGGCCTGGAAGAAGCCTCTAAATGACATCTGAAGGATAGTTTCGAGGTAAGTCACTATCCTTCTAATAAAAACAAATTGAAAAAGATACCTATGGCGATGGTACAAATACCTTAGGCTAAACGACTCCTAAACAGCAAAATCCAGGCTTTCCCAGGAGGGGTTCGAGATTGGACTGGGCTTTAGCTCTGAAGTTCGCAATAGCTTCTCTCTGCACTGCTGTGAGCACGAGAGCACCACGGTCGCTCAGCTCAGCCCTCCCCTCGTGCCACCGGCCTGTCAATACAGCCCTCCTTTAGGTTGGCATCAACCACCCTAGCTTCTGTAAACAAATTTGTCGCATGTTTAAAAGTAAAACAGAAGGGAAATGGGCCAGGAAATTATCCAATATGGTTCTGAATGAGCATTTCAAGTGGCAGAGACCTCAGGAGTCCCATAGCTACCACTGCTGGGAAACGATCCCCAGCTGACGACGACATAAAAAGACCCACCCAAGCAGGAGAAGGGCTGCAAAGCTAAGGAATCAGGAGAAGCCATGAAAGAAAATACATTATTAAGGAAAAAGAAAAAAAAAAATATCAAAGCAAGAACAGCAAAGGGGAAAGAAATAAGTCTCCAGGATTAGCAGGGAGAAGTACAGATTTAAGAGAGATCCATTGTGTGAATACAGCTTTATAAAAGCTTACAACACAACGACCTTTAAAAGTAGCTTTACTTCTATTGCCAAAGCACCACCACAACCTCCATCAAAGTTACGATCCGTCAAGGAGCTGAATGCCCTGGCTTTAATGGGATTTCATGGTGCTCAGTAACTTGCAGGATTAGGTCCTTACCACAAAGCGCTAAATTGTCTAGGGAAACACACAGGAGGAAACAAGAGTAAAACAACCCTGGAGAGTTAGACTGTGCACCACCTTTTACATAATACGGAACGCAATCAGCTGTTACGGTAACAAACACATTCAACAGCCCAAACTGGAATTGCTACGCTGGTCCAGGGTACTGAACGCTTTTGAAAAATGTGCTGTTTTCCTTAGCTGTTTCATGCAAGATTACAGCAAACAATCAGGCTCTTCCTTGTGCGCTTTGGGGTGGGGGGTTACCCTTTCTTCCGTGACTTACTGCTTATAAAAGCAAGGAATGGTTAACGATGGCAACGGTTAGGCTACCTCCTATCCCAAACCATCCCTCTCAATCACCAGCTTGCAAAGCCTGCAAGTCCAAAGCACCAGTTACTCCAGACTGCTAGGGGACGCGGTTGACGAGGCTGCGGTTACATCCCTCGTGCCTTCGGCCACACGCACATTTAAACATGTTTTTAAACCTGGGACTGTCAGCTTCTTAAGAGTAAAGGCACCAAGTGAGACAGGCTGCGGGGCGAGCACGGCCTCATTTGCCAGCAAGGCTCAGCCGGGGGAACGGCAGGGCCCCTGGCAGCGTCTCCGCTGCAGCCGGGAAGGGGTGATTGGCACCGCGCTGTGCCAGGCAGCGCCGCCGAGGAAACCCGGGATGGACATTCACGAGTGATCGCATCCCTGAGCGAAAAAAGGAGGGACCGACGTTCAGGACCCACAGCCAGCTGACATTTGACATACCTAGAGGTTTCAGGAGTTTCTCCTGGTGACTACAACAATTACTAAACCCAGTTTTGGTAAGAAAAGCACCCTGGCACTCCAGGAGCAGGGAGATGCCATCAATGGCATTTTCATGCTTTCCCTTCTTTCAGGGGTCAGTTTAGAGGAAATTTGCACAAAAGTAGCATCACGCTTTTCATCATTATAAGTTTTTTATGGTGTCTTCAAAGCACACGGTAACAATCACAGAGAGGAGGACTTACGCTCTAAATATTCACCTGGAGAAACAACTGAGTGCACAACTTGCACAAAAGCAGGTGAAGAGATGCCAGGAGGAAGGGCCCTGCCTCGAGACCGAGCACGCTGTGGTCACCTGTGAAGATGGGCGATGCTCTGGGTGCGGGTATCGCTGCTGGAGGGGTACGAGGGTGACAGGAACAGCCGAAAAAATAAACAAGAAAAAAATGAGGAGTTGCTTGCAAGAGTAAAGATGGAGTCACTTGCAACAGTTAGGATAGAAAAGACCCTGC
The DNA here is from genome assembly GCF_000690535.1 of Cariama cristata. NCBI lineage: Eukaryota > Metazoa > Chordata > Aves > Cariamiformes > Cariamidae > Cariama > Cariama cristata. Next base: position 26,061 of record NW_009626993.1, read on the forward strand.
AGGTCGCTTGCTGCTGCTCAGCAGGCAGCCCATCTTCAGGCTACGCCTGCATTCCATTGGTGAGGACGGTGGAGCCGAGCAGAGTCTGAACCCACCGGCGGTAAGGCTCTACGAGCAGATCAGCCTGGTAGCCTCCCTCATGCGAGTGTTCATCACGGGGCTAACAATCCCTGCTCAAGAGACTTGAGACCAGAACCGAAAGGGATGCTTGCAGGTCAGGTTTAATCCTCAAGAGCCTGTGGGTGGGTGAACAAAGAAGGGGTGGGCCTGTATGTAAAAATGAAAGACCGCAGGACACCTGGTTGTGAGTACTGCTACTAGCCTATTCCTTCCAACACCATTAATAGCACGCTAGACTTCACAGCAACAAAAGCAAGCAGCCAGGCGCTTCCTCCCTCGAACAATAAAACAGAATAGTAAAACAGAAGCAAAGACGGATTCAATTAGCCCAAGATCTTTTTTGATAAAGGTTACTCAAACAAGCCACATACGGAAGCTCTCTGCATCTACAACATTTCTGCACCATTATTTGTAATAATATGACACTTCAGCTTGCAGAAGGTGCCACACTGGATGCTAATAGCACACTTATTATTAGATTTTCTGCATGGTTACATAAGCCTGAGAAAGGGGAAAAATGTAAATGATTCAAGAAGATGTTCTTCTTGTGGTTCTCATGAAGTCTTTAGAATCTGAAGATTGAAGACGATCCCTCCTGGCAAGAAACAATCAGTTTTTATGCTTCATTAAGAGAGTTCTTTTAGTACTTTTAAGAAAATGCTCGAAGGCAAGTCAAGCGAAGAATATATATATTTTTTTAATCGAAACATTCTGTGCTAAATTTTACTCTCAGATCTTCCAAACTCTTCTCCTAAAATAAAATGAAGCTATGCATGCAACTTTGTGCTTATTTCTTCCTCATAAACTACCTATGATCTGAGGACATTTCACCCTACCTAAACACAGCTCCGTGAGTGGACACAAATTTCAGAAAAGGACGTAACACGGGCAAAAGCAGGGGAGGTATGCACGCCCTCTGGCAGCACTGAGGCAAGAAGACTCCAGCCATAACACAAGGTCATAAGTCAACGTCAGTCCAGCCAGAATAACTTACCCATGTCAACACGCTGGCAGTAAGCGCACAAGAACCTGTCCAGCCGCATCTCTTCCATTATTCAGAAATGCACAGGCCAGAGCAGTGATCTCTTAAGCGCCTGATGACTGTATAATCCCCAAGGATCTTTTCCCTGAAATCAATCAGTGGCACACACTCATCCCCGAAGTCCATTTCTGCACTCACTGGGTCTAAGCCTGCCGACCTCCCCCTGGAAGTACTGTCGAACATGACACGTGCCCAAAGGAATGGTGGGCTAAGCCCCTGCTATTAACCAAATTTACCCGGTATGAGTTTACAGGTCGCTTAGCCGTATCACAGCACTGCACACAGGATCCTACAAAGCGGCAGATGCAGGAAGGGTTTGCTACACGCTACGGCATCTGTCCTTACCTATCAACAAGCAGAACGCTAATTTAAGTGTCATGTTGTCTCATACTTCACTGCTGGGCAAACGGCATATAAATGCTGCTGTTACCGCTGCATAGGGTCTGCTCGCAGCTTAGACAAGACAGATAAATCTAACGCAAGTTCAGAGGGCTGGCTGACAAGTAGCTGCGAGCGGGAATCACCATTCTTCTCCCTTGAAGCACAAACGGTGTCTAGCAAACTTACTTTTTGGAGGACTCGGTGCTCTTGCCTTCATGCATACGGAACAGTCCTCAGCCCAGGGCAAGCCCCTGGAGGCAGCAGGGAACTAGGTGGGCATCGCCAACACAGCGGAAGGCTTTGCCATTGCGCTACCATCTCATCCTACCCACCTCTAGGTCACGAAGACAGCATGACAGCTGGCTCACCTCGTCTCTGGTGAACGTGTTACTTCCACAAATCATATGCAAATACATACACAGTGCCTTCTGAAACACTCACTGAATTGCCCACACGAGGGAAGTTTTAGGGTACTGTATCATTGTACCTGCATCTACGGCAAAAAAAAAAATATATAAAAAAAATAAATCAACTATTGCAAAATTGCTAAGCCTTTGCAGACACAATAAACTGTGCAAAGCATTTTTTTAGATTCTGCACCCAGGTCATGGTACAGGAGGCCAAATTCAACCTGGTTTCTTCACCTGAACTACAGCTGGAAGAAGCTATGTTCTACCTCTACACCCGATAAGATGACCCACGCTACCGCAGCAAAGCCGGGATGCAAAAGGGTGCTGGTAAGAGGCAACCATTACGCTCTGGAGAAGCAAAAAGTGCTTTTTTTAAGTCCTCAAAGACCAGAACTTGGGGTTTCTACCTCATGATCTCTGTTTGCAAGAAGTAAAATGATTTTGGGTATGAATTTCTGTACCTCTGTGAATACAGTACTTCGAAGGAAGCCTTTTCTGTCCCGCACTGCTCTGCGAAGGGCTGACAGCAACAACGATGGGTAGCTCCGCACAAACATCGGAGTACTTCTGCATCCCTGCTCAGTTCATCGCTGAAAACGGACTTTGTGTAGAACAGTATTTTGAACATTGTATTCTTAAGCTAGGCTTCTAAATTCATTTTTAGGAACCTAAAAAAATATTTGATTTTTAGATGGGCCCAGCAGCTGCATCTCCTTGTTACTTACAGTTGTTCAGCACCTTTGAGTATCGGACCAGTTTTATTTAGGTCCCTAACTTCAGTCACCCGTAAAAGAGCAAAGGCAAGTGAGATTCTTATCCTTTTCAAAGTGTCATGCTTTTTATACGTGCAAGTCATAAAGCTGCCTGTATTACTGAAGGCAAAACTCAAAACAGCGTACTTGGAGCCACTTGTACCACCGACATCCCACATCTAAGTAATGCCATTGAAGTGTAAATGAGGCACGTGGCAATTTCAGGATTATTTACTACATTTGTTTAGTACAATCACCTTCCAAGAAGTCTTTAAGCACTTTATTTGCAAAGAGCTGCAAAAATTACCCCTAGGAATATGGATACAATGTGTCACCTTATTTTTTTTTTTGAAACACAGAAAAATCTGAATAGAAAAAGAAAAAAAAGCCCCAGGAAAACATGCTGGAAAGTTGGAAGAGAGGTCTAAGATCCTTTTGAAAACTCAGCTCTCAAACCAGAAGGACAAACGCTTGCTAGCTTGCTCTTCACACAGGTAGCAGCTACCTGCATTCATGGGGGTATAGGAAGCAAAACGATAATAAAGGATGAATTTGAAATGTCTTGACTAACTTAATATACCTAGATTGAATTTTTAAGCAGGCTATTATATTAATTATTTACAGCCTTGCCTTAAGAGGATATAGATTTTTGTGTGTGTATGCACATTTGGATTTTTTTTTTTATACATTTATAACTGCTGATATAAAGAGTTTTGTTCTTTGCCTCAGAAGAAATGATCTGATTCTGCCTTCATTTGCACTGACCTAACTCTTAAATCCAACCGTTACACTGCTGTAAAATTACTATTATCAAGGGGAAGAACATTCTAAAATTATCCCTTCGGCAGAGAGCACGAAGCCTGAAACTCTCAGGGCTTTCAACGCCGTTTTATCGGGACTGTGATCTCGGCACGGCTGGCAACGCAGCCAGCCGAAGCCATCAAAGGGAGCTTTGTGCCCGGCTACACACCAGGCCATGTAAGACGTCCAGGTTTTTGACTGGCCGACGGAGACGTTGCTCTTAGTAACACGGCAAGATTGATTAGGTACAACAACAAAAAAAAAGGCATTTAGAAAGACAGCAGTTGAATAAAGTTCCTCTGTGAAAGCTGCTACAGCGCATGCAGGCAAAAAACACCAAGTTGTCAAAAAAGGCAAAGCGCTCAAATATTTCAGATGCTCATCTAGCAAGGAGATTCAGAGATTTGTTTAGAATGGGAGAAACCGCAGCCCCATCTGATCCAGAACGAATGCCGTGTGATCTCTCTGGTGAACCACACACAAACCTACAACTCTATCTCCAGCGTATGACCCTGCGAAGGAAAACCCAACTACTCTCACTATTGTTGTGACGTTTGCCCGCGAGATCTTACTCTGACTTCTGCTGGTACTTCGCTCCCGGCGGCAGCGGCTGGCCAGCGAGAGAGGGGAGATCTTCCCCGGAGAGCTGCCCTCCTTCAGGAGGCTCCAGCAGACACATCCCAGCCGGGATGCCAGGGAGCAGAGACACAACTGCAGTGAACCAGCCCTCTCTCTGATGACCCCACGTCCCACCTCCTCCCCTCCGGGGCTGTTTCAGGGGACCTAGGCTTAGAAACCAGCTTTTTCCTGGGAAGACAGAGTTAGAGGGGAGCAATGCCGCCGGCCAGCTGAAAAGCACAGAGGCAGCTCCTTCACAGGATGCTCCCATGACAGAAGGAACGGCTTAGGACCAATGCTTCTGTTGATGCCGTGTACGGGAATGCCACATACTCAAAACCACTTTGTTGACTTTCCCATCACAGACCTCCACACCAGGAGAGAACCGCACTCGACATCTAACCCGGATCCGCACGCATCTGTAAAATTTACCCCAACACATTATGCTGTAGCAAAAACTTCACCAACAAATGCGCTGGTTGCAAGAGGCCTCAAACCTACCAGCTAATCTTTTCCCAAGATGACTAAGAACGAATATCACAGGACTGATGTTTTACTCATCTGTCAAAAAGCATGACTCACGAGGGGCGGGTGGCACCCTACACCGGAGGGGTGCACAGCAGGGCTTCCTGACTCCGCTGGGCCGAGCTGACAAACAAGCCGCTGTCGCCTGCCACCTCCCCTCTGCCTCTCCGTGCAAAGCCCAAGCATGGCAGAGTCAGTCCCGGCTTTCTCCTGGCTCCCGCCTGCTCTTCAAACCAGGCAGGCAGCTGCCTGCCATAGGAAGCGAGGAGAAAGATGTTGGTCCCAAAGAAGTGAGGCGGTGAGGATTCAGTGCTCCCGGCACCCACTTAGCCCACGGGGATGGCTTTTAAATGACGTCCTTCCATACTTCATCGCTCCGTGACACCTTCCTGGGGTTCAAAATTGATCCGGGGCTGGGTAACCCCTCTCTGTTCCTTGGACTTTTCCCCTTCATCTGCATTCCGAACCCATGTGCCTGTTTCTTAGCATTTATATAGCTACCCACGAATACACACTCAAATTGTACACACAAAGAAACGCAGCTCGGACCAGCTTTACTGCAAGTCCCCGCAGAGACAAGCCCAGCTAGTCTCTCCCAGTGCTATAAAGTTTGCAGAGCTGCTTTAAATATCTCTCTTCTTCAGAACACAGATTGGCTCGGCGAGGTGGTATATACACATTACTCTGTATACTGTGTATGTGTGAACATATGTTTGATAGCTAGATCGCTCTATTCCAATACATAAAACCGCGTGTACACTTGTTCTTTTAAAACCTCGCTGCTGCTGACTTTAGCAGAGGTTCCCTCCAGGAATCTCACTCCCCTCTGCCCCTCGGAAGGTTTTCCTCCAGCCATCAGCAGGACTTTGCAGCTGGCTGCGGAGCGGAGGGAGGATGAGGAAGGATGAGGAAGGATGCTGCGAGCATCAGCCAGAGGGGGCTGCCAGAGTGCCTCGGGAGAGGCAAGAGCAGCCTTGAGGGGCTGAGCCTGCCGACTGTGCTACAGGCTCTTCTCACTTGCGTAAATCATTTCTTGAAATAATAATGCCTAAAATAGCTCAGCAAGTCTCCAGGTTTCTCACTTTTTTATGCACACAGAATTAGAGAGTCGGGATTGAAGATGTACATCTGCACACCGGCCGGCTATCGGTACCAGATACCTGTGCCGTAGGCAAAATGCAGCCGGAGTCTGATGCCACCAAACTCATCGAGATGGTGCTGCGTGTTCCTTCACCAAACCGCCATCACCTACGGTTCGTTAGTGCGGTCTCTGTCGTTCAGTGTTTTCTTACCCAGCTAGATGGCAACAGTAAAGCAAGGGGCCAGACTTCTTGGGATAACGCATTTGACGGTGATAAAAATGTTTCCATGGAGCTTTACAGCAAAACAAAAATTGCTGCCCTTTATCTGATGTGCACACATTTCGTACTTGCAATATGTCTAAAGTGATTTTATGACTAAATCCTGGGAAAAATGCAAAGAATGCTTGGCTAGAAGCATACTTTTCCAGTAAAAACACAACATGGCTTATTAACTGCGGCACTTGGAGGAGGCTATTCAACACGAAGTGCATTTTTCTTAGCTCGAGACCGAAAACATGTGTTCGGATATACATTTTCTTTGGCTTCAGGCACCAATTTGACTGACTACATTAGAGGGGTCTCCAAGCCCTTTTAGCACACGCTAGCTTCAGCACAAACGAAGTGGTATTCGACTAAACATGCCAGGGTATTGCAGCTGAAGGCAAGGTTAAAACCTCCTGACTTTTTCAGAATATATTAAGCAGAAATAATGGAAACAAAAAGCTCCATTAGGTACCTCGTTAAGATTTTTGTAGTTGCTGATCAGCAACCTTGTTATGGCAACACTTTTCAAAGTCACTGCAAGAAATGTTAATTGTGGCGATGAGGCACAATGAGCTGCGGGAGCAGTACTATTAGTGTTACCGTGAGAACAGAGTATGCCATTTCCATTCTATCTTTGAATTCTGGTGGGTGTAGGGTGATGTGACTCTGAATGATGTCAGATTACCCAGCCTACATTTTTCTTGGAAAGAAGCTCCTTCCTCCACTTCTCTAGCGGGAGGGCTTGTAAAAACTGCGCTTAGGCAATCTCAGCTTCATCAGACTCTGAAACGATCCCCGCGCTATCAGGGATTTCTTTAATCGGACATCTGGAAGGCGTACGCTTCTTGAATACCTGGAAACACCAGAATGTGCTTGCTTGGGCTTGTGAAACGGTGAGAACCGATAACAAGGGGTGGTTTTCTGGACTAATCCCCAGGAAACAGGACTTCGCTCTCCCCAATGTGGGCTGAAATCCAGACGATCTCAGGCACATTTTTAAGCGGGTCACAATGTCGCTCCTCTTCTCTCCCATTAAAAACCTAATTGTAAAAGCTTTTGTCTCTAATCTGCAGCTAACAAACCGGGCAAGACGGCACAAAGGGGAAGAGTGCAGCTCGGTCCAGGACGCCTGACGGGTACACCATCTCCACAGCGCACAACTTTGGTACACGAACCTGCCCAAGCCACACTTGTCAGGAAACGCAGTCACACACCGGGTTGTGCTTTGAAACAGCCGTGGATCTGCACACCTCTGCTCCCCGCTCCCTTCCCCGCTCTACCACAGAAAGCCGTGCGGCAGAGGGGTGCGCGGGGCCGTGGGGCCAGCCCAGCACACAGTGCCGGGCACCAGCCCTCACCCTGCCCCACGGGGTCGGCACCTGGATCCCAAGGTGCACCCTTAAATGCAAAAAGAGGGAGCAAATTTCCTCCCTCCCTGCCCCGACACACACACAACACACACACACGCAGAGGCTGCAGGACGGGCGGCCAAACCGTGAGGATTAGTCGGTTTACGTTTGAGCAGAAGAGAAAAGATTTTAAACCTCGGTCAGGGGTAAAACATGTTCCCCTCTCCCAGTCCTGAGGCACTTTGCCCAGCCATGCGGATAGGTCATGCTGGCGCTGGCTCTGCTCAGCCAGGTAGGTTTTTTTAGCTTTGCTATCAGGAGGCTGCAGACTGTGCAAGAATAGATGGGGACAGGTTTTCTATTACCCCGGTTTGTTGCGCTGTCACAGGTGGGGAGGCAGAGAGATGCTGGTCCAGTTCAGTCTATCACAATATACCCAGAGACTGACGTTGCTCGCCACTTTGGCAGTGCGTATGAGGGTGGGTATGCTCCTCGCCTTCCCCCTTCCATATCGGGGAGCAACGCCAGTAACACTCAAACCAGTACAAACCATCTGGCATCAGACCCAGGATCAAGCCCAGAAAGAAAACGAACATCAAACGCTGCTTACTTCCGCTGCTCCTGAACTGGCGCAGGACAGAGCCGGGCTGAATTACAAAGGTCATCTCCTTTCATGCAAAAATCACTTGTGCAATGCTACCCTCCTCTTCATACGCAGCAAGCAAGCTCCCTGTGATGCTAAAAGGGGAGCAGAGATCTGCTGATGCCAGAGCTATGAGATGGTGCCTACATTAATCATTTCACCTCCAGCTTTTTAAATGCTTGAAAAAGCTCCCTCTCACAATGAAAAAAGGAACTGCACACGCAATGTTCAGAAGCGTTTGTTTCTTTTCTGGAAGTACATACAGGAACTGAATTACTCTTTTTTCCTACAGAAAAATATGATACGCAGCGGTTTCTCCCCTTGAGTTAAGGCAAAAAGAATCCCCCACATCAGAAGTCCAGACTTATAAAACTTTTTTAAACATCTTTCCAATGTGCACTGAAGCTTTAAAAATTACTTCTGAAACTCGCTGAAAGAAAGGGTCGAGGGGGGTGTAATTTTCAGGTTTGACAATACTTCCCGCACACATACGCCTTACATAAGCACACATGCGCAAACTTTTCTATTAGAAAAGTCATGCTTAGAGGGAAAGAAGTCTGTCCCCAACTGCGCACAGAAATCCCAGTCACGCTACGGGAAGGTGGAAGGATGGAGAGACGGGCTAGAGCAGCCTTCAGTATACAGCTGTGCCAGGAAACACCAAACTCCTCAGCTCACATCTGAATAGCTACATGTGATGGGAAAGTAAGAGTAACACCATCTTCTTTGAGGTGAATATGCTGGTAATTACAGATGTGCTAATGCGTGTAAAAGACTGTTTATGATACACTGAAACATGTATTTTTATTCATCACAAGACTGGTGTGCGGGGTTTTCCCTCTGCTGAATAATTCCACCCCTCGCGATCATCCCTCGGCTTCTTACATTTCTGCCTGCTCCTCCTATAACCTTTTGGTGCCTGCTCTTTATTCTTGAAATACATCGTCTCACACTTGGCACAGCTGATGAGCCCTAAAGGGAGCTGCTGCCATGGCAGGCTGATTTGCTCTACACTTAAGTGCCACCTCATCCGTATCAGTGTCCCATTTACCTTTACAGTTACAACCCAGACTCGCTGATACGCCGTCCGCAAATGTCAGGCCAAGCTCTGAGCTGTCTGTTGCTCACTTCCTCTGCCTCTTAAATCTGCGAGGGAATCTCTAAGAGAATATTCTGCTGACCCACTGCAATTTTTCTGGTGCTTCTTAATTTTTGTGTGCTTACCCTGATCTGCAAAACAGCACTTTGCACATCACAGTTTGTTAGCGAAACACAGGCAGTTTTTCTCCTAGCAGCTTTCTCGCTCCTTTATTCCTCTCTATTTTAAGCAACTTTCAGCTGAGAACAATGTCAGGCTGACAGCTCTGGAGACCAAGGTATTTCAGGGAGAGGAGTCAAGCACAACTCCTTTCCTCTATCACAAGCTGAAGGCGAGCTCTCTACCCTCTTTGCTGTACTGTAAGAAACGGCATCCTCTTTCAGTCTGCTGTAGTCACCGAAAAGCCCCTGTCCCCCAAACTGATGTGCTGGGCAGGTACAAGACCAAACCTGTCCACACAAATCCCTCTGAAGGACCAGGACTCAAACCCCCTACCGAGAGGGATGAGTTATACTGGTGAAGGGGTTGCTCTCCACCTCTGTCCAGTCCCATACCTCCACGGGCGATGAACAGAGGCAGTCTCAGGTAACGTGCCTGGGCAGGAAGGCTTCGGCAGAGAGCCGCGGGGAGCCTGGAAATACAAACTCCTCTGCTGCTGGCCAGGGGCAGGCAGAGCCTTCCCAGCCGTCAGCCCCAGCAGTCACCCCAGCAGAAGGTCCCACCATGCCCACGCAGCCAAGACAGCCGGTGAGAGTGAGCATCCCGCTTCTCACTCCCCCTTGCGGAGGGGCAAGACTCTCTGTTTAGCCCTCGAAGGGGAAAAAATTGAGATCCTGGCCTTCTAGTTCTGCTGTCAGCGGTGCTGAACGCCAAAATCCTAGCCGATTCCTTAGGGAGAAGAAGGTGGCACTAAAGGAGTGAGCAGCGCAGCAGTAATGGGAAGAGACCACCCAGAAACCCTCCAAAACCACTCTTACCAGTTAAATGATTTCTCCACCTGAGAAACTGGTTACACTGAGCAAACAAAAGTATTGCCATACCCTAAAACATCCACTCATTCAGAGATGAACAGGCTGGCTTCTGAAGACAAAGTTAAGCGTGTGCCACAGAAACGTCGTACCATGCCCTCTGTAACGGCCGCCGAGGAAGGCAGCACTGCAGTTGAGTCATTAGGTTAAAATTAGTTCACCAAAGGATGGGGAGACAGGCATTTCAGAGATTGTTCTGGTGTGGTTTAACCCCGGCCGACAACTCGGCCCCACTCAGCCGCTTGCCCCCCCCGGTGGGATGGGGGAGAGAATCGGAAGGGTAAAAGTGAGAACACTCATGGGCTGAGATAAAGGCAGTGTAACAGGTAAAGCAAAAGGCGGCATTCGTTCCCCACGTCCCACGGGCAGGCCGGTGTTCAGCCATCTCCGGGAAAGCCGGGCTCCATCACACAGAACCGTTACTGAGGAAGACAAACGCCGTCACTCCCAACGTCCCCCCCTTCCTTCTTCTCCTTCCCCCAGCTCTGTGGGGGCTGAGCATGACGCCATACAGTATGGGGTATCCCTTGGGTCAGTGGGGTCAGCTGTCCCGGCTGTGTCCCCTCCCAACTCCTTGTGCCCCCCCCAGCCTCCTCGCTGGTGGGGCGGGGTTAGAGGCAGAAAAGGCCTTGGCTCTGGGTAAGCCCTGCTCAGCAACAGCTAAAGCATCCCTGTGCTATCCACGCCGTTTTCAGCCCCAATCCAAAACACAGCCCCATAGCAAACTCCATCCCAGACAAAACCAGGACAATTCTTCTGAGGTCTAACTGTGATGACAGACAGGGCTATTTAAAAACTATCTCAGAATGTGAGCCTAGCAGGACTACTTACAGAAAAGCTCAGGACAAGGAGGATCTTATTTTCTGTTGAATTCTACAGGACTTAGCAGAAACACGGTTCCTGTTTCTATCCTTCTTTACCACTGCTGCAATTCAGCTGCTTCTTGACTGTGTTATGAATTTAAAGAACAAATAAAAAGCAAAGAACACTTCACAAAGATGGCCAAAAAAAAAAAAAAAAGGTCACTACTTTCCTCCTAGATCTGGAACATGGGCTTTAATTCAAAAGGTTCCCAACTATTTTTGAACCATTTTTATTTTCTACAAGCACACACTTAGGAAGATACAATGCTGTCTGAGAGATGACCCTGACTGCTCCTTTGAAACGGGCCTACAAACAATTAAAACAACAAAAGCATACTAACAAGCAGAAGCACGGTTCATTATTTGCAGGCATTACTCAGTGCTGATAAATGCTGACAAAAAAAAAAAAAAAAAAGTAAATCAGGCAACCAAAGCCCAGTGTATTACTAAGGGACAAAATAAACCTTTAAAACCTTGATTTTCAGGCCAAACCCTGGTTTTGGGTTGTTGAAAGCAGCCAACCAGCCGGCAGCAGACTCAGATGTGCACGGTGACCAACTGCTACGTTGGTTCGCCAACATCGATCACATAAATTGATTAAATATAGTCTGCATCAGTCATTTAATATAGGAGAAATAAAGCCATCATAATAGAATATAGTTTGCAGGATCAATACCTTCCTGCTAAGGAAATAAATGTTTTGACAACACCTTGACATATATTTCTCTCCATTACCTCATCCGTGTTCTGCTACTTAGGTGGCAGTGGGAAATCGTTAACCTTGCTTTACAGAGACTCTGAAAACCGTACAAACCCCAGCTGTGTCATCTAAGTCTGTATGAAGCCACACAAATTCTCTTCCCCACTCAGGGGGCTCTCAGAGAGGGAAAACACAGGATTGAAACACCAGGCAGCCGCCGACGGAGGATGCTGCCAGCCTGGTCCACACCCCGCAGCGGCGCCCTGCATCGGGAACGTGCGCCCGCTCCCCCACCTTCTCAACACCGAGCATGGGGGGATGCAATCCCTGCAAGCGTCAGGGGAACAGCCATCTCGGCATCTGACTTTTCCTGCTCTAAAATTTCATACCACGGACTTGACCTGAAGGAAGTGAAAGGGAGGAGGCGATAGGTTTATCTCCTCTGATCATCCACGGAGCAGCAAAGAGAACAGGGGATCAGCAATCCAAAGCCCCGCCGCCACAGGAAGGGGAAGGTAAACATTTCCTTTCCATGTCATTCTTTTCAACAGAACCTAGCGGTAAGGAAAAACTACGGTGGATATGGTGCCACAAACATAAGTAACACAAAAACCTCTATAGGCTTATTAAAAAAAAGAAAAATCCCTAGTTTTCATCATACACATTGTAGCTTTCCAGCCACGCACTGGAAAGTTAGCTTTATGTCCAAAAAAAACCCCCAAAAAAGAGACATAACTGTGGAGATCAAGCCCCTACATGAAAAGTGAAATTTAAGAACTTATGACTTGCTCGGATACGGCAGAAAAGTGAATGAGTAAACCAGGGCTGTTCTGCTCAGTCATTCTCACTTGCAATGGCTGCGCGCAGCTTGCCAACAGCTCTTCCTCAGCCTTCGAGAACAGCCCGACCGAAGTATAAAAAAGTTTATCACCAGGTCATTTTACAGTAAGGCAACTTCTGTTTTCTTTTGTTATTTATTGGGGCCTTTTGTTTTGTTTTGTTTTTAACAACGAGCAGAGATAGTTACAAGGCAGAAAGCTAACAGAGAGGGATTTTGGTTTTTCCACAAGGAAATCCCTATTCAAATATATGCTAAAACACAGTGCTCTCAGAAATCCCCGTGCGATTTCCAGCCACTGTCAGTGTTGGCAGCACCCACAGACAACAGAGGGAGAAGGGGGGGGATGCCCCAAGGTGCTGCTCGGACCCCTGCCCTACGCAGGACCCTTCCCCTCCCGCATTCGGGAGCTCTGCCTTTGTTCGGATGGGTTCAAATGGCTCGAGTGACGTGGCTTCCACGCCTTCCCGCCGGGGATTATTCTACAGTCTAACAGATCTTACCAGCTGGAAGTGTTTCTGGATTTCAGCCTACGTTTTCTGCGCTGAGTTTTATCCCATTACTCCTAGTCATAACTGCTCGGACCACCCAAAACAATTCTTCTCCAAACTCGGATATTTACACCCCTCGAGCGCAGGGCTGGTAGTTTTAACATCACCCTGTTCCTTCACCCTCTTTTGCTCTCATTCAGACAAACCGTACGTATTTAATTCTTCCTCTTTCTTCTCTAGTCCATTAATCACTTCTGTTGCAGCTGTCTGAATGCCCTGCAATTTGCCAAAGTCTTTCTGGCAATGAAAGACCCACGCACATATGAACTTTGTATCTCCTAAAGCTCTGTCTGATAAAAGACATGGACTAATACGCACGCGCACAGAAACACAGCAGACGTTTTCCGAATTCATTCTTTTTATAGAAAGAGCTCAGCTTCTTTCAGGCAGGAAGCAAAAGGTATTTGTCTTTTTAGGTCCCCTAACAGAGCTGGAAAAGTAACATACTGTACTTTTTTCTCAGATAAGAAACTGCCCGACTCCCAACTATTTTCCACAATTGCTCACTCTGCCTTGCAAAAGCAGTGTATTCATCATTGCCTTGCTCTTCCAGTTCTTTAAGGAAGCTCACGTGGAAACGTCACGTTCTGGTTTCCAGTAATCGTTCGACTCGCCTCCAGCAACCCCACACCTGCCCCTCGCGCTCCCCTCTCCCTCCTTTTGGCTCTAAGAACCGGGCAGGGAGACAGGTCGCAGATAGGACCAGGGAAACGCAATTCGACATTCCCCTTCCTGAGGATTTTAGAACTGCATGCTGCTGCTGAATGACAAAACAAGGTAGAGAAGGGAAAAATCTCCCTTGGGGCCCGGGGTAAAAAAACTGCCACCTGATGTGGAAGGGCATCTTTGGTCCATCAGAGACTCTGGGCTGATCCTGGCCAAGCGTATCACTGAGCTCGGGGTAGCTGCCCCCTTCTCCCAAAAGGGCCTTTTACACATAACGTATACTTGAACACGGTTAACCCAGAACACTTTAAAGGCTATTTGGTAACTACCAACCGTTGTGGAAGATTAACTTCCCAGCTATAGTTTGGGCTCAGATACATAATAAAGACCCGGACTCTGCAGACAGATAAATACACGTGACATTAAGTTCTACTTAACTGCCGCAAGAAGAGCGAAAACCAGGCAAAGAGCAGGTATGACAGCCAAACGCGCTTTAAACTGAGCAGTCATTCACTGCAAGGCAGGGCAGAGAGAGAAAAGCCCTTGCAGGTTGATGCCGCTTACCCGTAGGCAAGTTCTCTCCTCCAGCAAGACAACTGTGACTACTCAGCATTGGAAGTCATTTTATTGCTTGCAAATGTCTAGGGCATTCTCATAGCCATAGAGAGTTGCAAAAAAAAAAAAAAAAAAAAATCATGCCTAAATAGCCACTGACAACCTATTTATTTCCCTTTTCTAGTCTATTTGTGTGCTTTGACTATCCAACACACATTTTTATTCAGAAGTCAAACAAGTCACCCAAAACTCTTCTTTACTCACTCATTTCATACCAACAAAACGTGTACATGCGAATATCCCGAGCATCAAGAGAAACTCTTAAAAGTCATTATGACATTATTTGTACCCTGAAGCGAGTCATAATTTGTATGCACCCCGCCAAGTACTTTCTGTCAAAGCTAAAGTAATTATTAGGAGGTACGAAAGCAGGTGTCGAATCTGGCAAGCTGTAAGATGGCTTTATATTCTCAGTTGCAAGGGGGTAAAAATGATCCCTAAAAGAGCATAGCAGGCTATTACTTTACAGCCAGCATATATGCGAAACATAACAGTTGCCGCCTGTACTTTTTTTTTTCCTCTTTGGTATTTTAATTAAAGATTCAAGCTCCTAAAAGACAAAACCTAAAAATATGTGCGAAATCAACCCCATTTTGCATAATTTCTATTTAGTTTCATAGCCAACTGCCAAGCCATCTGACCCCCATTTGCATGTGCTAGAAGGCAGCCAGACACAGGCTCCGTCCCCGCTCGCCGCTGGCCCCCCCCT
>NW_009626993.1:41147-56984 GCF_000690535.1 Cariama cristata
GCCCCCGGCCGCTCCCCTCAATCTCTGCCACAGCACCGCCGGACAGAGGGCACCGCGACCCTTATGGTTACGGGGCCAAAACTTTTCCAACTTGGGTGCCTAAATTGAAACGCCTAACTCCATCTTTCGGCACCTGAATAAGTTGCTACTGTTTCAAAGGTGCTGGGCACTCAGCATCTCCTACTTGCCTCTGTCGAAGTTGCCAAAAAGAACATCTGCTTTTAATTAATTCACCGAGAGCTGCAGGTACGCGGGACCTTTGAAAGCCATCCCACTTACTTCAGTCCCTAAATATAAATCCAGGTGCCTACCTCTAGGCAGTCAACTTTCAAAATGCTGAAAAAGAAAAAATAGCATTATTAAATAAATATTAAAAAAACCCCACATGCAGATATACTCAAGGCCTTTGGAGTCTTGTTCCATACTTGACATATGACGTGATGTAAGAGAAAGCAGATCTGATTTTGTCGGAAAGTAGCATTTCATGCTGTAACTGGAGTATGTACGTTGCTAATAATTAACACAATTATAATAAGGAACGGCACTCAGGGAAACTTTCTTCAAAAGCTGCTCCTCTTCCTTGGACAAGCAACCAAGCAAACCAATCCCCCAAAGCGGTTGTATTTATGCTAAGAGTTTAGGGAAATTGCAAATTTACTAGTGTATTTATTATGCAAGTTTATTTTATTTTTCTTTCATTCAGCCAGACACCCACATTCTTGACAGTGTAGAACTTGAAAAGATTTTTTTTTTTTATTTTAAAAACTGCAAACGGAAGAAAAATACAGGCTACCACCTGCCTCTGCAAATCTTTTGCTTGTGCATTTGTGCTTCTGAGCACGAAGCGACCGACTGCCCTGTAGAGACTCCTATTCAAACCCAGCAGCAACATCCCACCCTACAACACGGCACCGACTCAAACGGCAACGTGACAACGCGTGTCTGCACGTACGTAAAACGCTGCCCTGTGCCATGGACCAGGGATGCCATCCCCGGCAGAGCGAGAGGTGCTCTCCCCGGGGCCGACCAGAGCAGCTCCTGGCTCCGGGAAGGAGCGCTGCTGGCCAGGGTCAACAGAGAGACTCCCTCCTCTGGGGCTGCCCTACTTCTGACCAGGAAGGCCATGCACGTACCTGCATATGTTGTGAGCCTGCATGATCATGCTCACGCTGCGGATTAAAAAAAAAATAATTGCAAAACCCAGGGCTACAGTACACACGCAACACGCAGTTCATTTGTACCTGTGCAGGGGAAAGGCTGGTATTGCCACACCTAAATCCACACCATTTCGGACACTGTACTAAGGCTCCAACTGAGCCACCAGAGGCACAAAAAACTCAGAACAAAGAAAAAAATTAATTATTACTGTTGTTATTTTATTTTCTTAAAAAAAAAAAAGCCTCTGACTCCAAGCAGGCCAAATGAGAAGAGGGGCAGACAAGAGAAGAGAAGCAAGAAGACAACGCCTGGGGAAATCCAGAAATACATTTATGGAAGTTCTACATAAGGCTCATGTAATGACGGGGATAGGACAGTCCTCCACAAAGGTCTGGTTTCTGCCAGGACCAGGATGAGGATCAGGACAGTGCCTGCCCTGCCCTGCCTGCAGCATCCCGAAGAAGCTGCAGTTTGCTTCATCAAGCGAGATGTTACCCTTGCTGTCATTTCAAAACTTCTCCCACCGCAAGCCCTGCCAGCACAGTGACGGTGTGGGCCACCGCTTTCCCCAGAGCTGGTGCTGCCCCAGGTCTCGGCACACGAGCTCTCCACAGCCGGGGTGGCACCAAAGGACTCGTCCCGTCAATCTTCAGTTTGCCAACACCGCGTCTCGACTCTCACACGCAGCCTGCTCAACGGCACGCAGGTGACCACCACCACCTCCTCGCTCACGGGGACCCCAGCGGGCTGCAACCCAGCTCGCTTTGCGGCCGTGCCAAGGCAGGATAATCCCTGCACCTGCTCCAGCAGCATGTCCAAAATGGGTTTTTAATCTTTGCAGACAGGCAGTTGTTCCCCTCGCCCATCAGCAGCAGTCACGTCTTGCTGTCACTCGCATCAAGGCAGGGCAGAAATGCCGGAGCTGCTGTCCAGCCGTCACCATCGGGTGCAGCCTCAGGGAAACCTGCCCTGATGAAGTAGCCAAAGCCATCGAGCTCCAGCAGCATACCGAGCAGACGCTCCTGCTGCTCCTCCTCACGCCGCCTCTCGGAACCTCTCCTGGTGCACGCAGGAATGGGAGCTAGGTACAAAGTGTATCTGCCACGCTCCCTCTGCTCGCTGCAACGGGATCTGCTTTGCACACTCACCCAGCCCTTCCCACAGCGCGAGTCACCTGCCAGAAGCATAAAGGGGCTACAGGGATGCTTGGGGGGGGAAGAGAGGTTGGTCTTTCCTTGATACACCAAGCAACTGCTTGACATGGTACATTGGCGAGGGTTGTGCATGGGAGGATGTCAGCCCAAGCGCGGAGCGGGGACCCATCTCATCGCCAAGGACATCTCCTTCCCTTACTTCAGTTTGGACCTCCAGCTACAGCTCTTACTTACGCTTCGCAGGGACTGCAGTACAGCACAGATACTCTGCAACCTTATGAAAGCACCGCTTTATGGGCATGCACACACACCAGGCAAAGCAACATGAGCCGCAGGTTGCCCATCTCGCCCAGGAGGAGGTGGCCAAGATGCCGGCCAGTTGCTCTGCCCCGGCTCATATCCTCCAAGGCGAGCCAGGTCGCTCCTCCTTCCGCACAGCTCCGCAGCCTTCAGCGCAGCTCTGCCCGGGCACGGCGGGTAAGGGGTCGGCAGGGCCCACCTGGGGGACTTTTGAGGGAGATAGCTGTGCTCTGGAGTCACACGGGAAGGCTGGAGAGCAGGCACCTACCTGCACCCTGCCTCCCACCGTCACTCCCCCGGGCTGCGGGAGCTGGCTGGAAATGACAACACTATCTGTTTTTCTTTGACATTCCCAAACTGAGCCGGGGGCGGGGGGGAAACAGCAGAGCAATAGGAAGAAGCAGGGAAGGCCAGCGCATATTTATTTGTCATAAATTATGCTTGGGAGAGCATAAGGCACAACAAGCCATCGCTCATCGGAGCAGGTTTCTGCTGTGTGTCAGAGCGCTGCACAACACTTCGTTAGGAGCATGAACCGGACACTGGCAGGAGATGGGGCTCTGCTGCTCCTCCTCTCCACCCCCCTTCCGATTTCATCAAAACATTCTCCTTGGAAGGGGAAATATTTTTTTTAGTGCACAGGACAGTATGATACTTTAGGACTGAACAGGAAAGCCTTCCAAACCAAATACGCTTCTGGTAAGAAACTTCGCTGCTAAATGCTTGGAAGAAGCACACAAGACCCAACCCGTGCATACCTCCTCAGCCCCACGTCAGAGAGAAAACACGCTGGCGGTGGGATGTGCTAACGCAAACCCGCGTACTCCGCGTCCTGGCAGCCCAGGCTCAGAGCGGCAGTTCCCGGCGCTGCCTTCCAAAGACCGGTAATTTTGTCTGGGAGGCAGCAGGACTCCGAGAAAGTCTTGCACATTCCTCCCGAATGGTTTCCTCGATGAAAAGCCTGCACACCACGTGATGAAACCAGGAGACGTTTCGACAAGTGTCCTACGAACGGGCTGTTACCAGGAGGACGTGTCACTCCTGTGAGACCAGGCTGATGGCAAAAGCCCGGACACATGGAGCTAGGCTGTGCCTCCCAGTGAGGAGACAGCACTTGGGTTCGATTTACTTTAGGGCAAGTGCTCTCCAACGAGGTTTGGGATGGAAACACAGCTGCATTTTGTAGGCGGAGAAGCAGCAACCATTTAAAAAGCAGCATTGATACCTGCAACTGAAATAAACCCAGCTACAAGCTGGTGAGGCTGATCTGAACGCCTCGACGCCTAAAGCACAGACATGTAAGTGTGCTCTTCTGGGCACTTCTGCAAGCGCTGCTGCCCCAGCTTCTCACGCCACAGGCTTGTGTCGCACAGCCCCACAACCAAAACGCGTGTGCTTTGTGCTACAGCATCCTGTCACGCAGGGACAGCCGCGAGAAACACTCCGTTCGCAGGGAGACGGAGGAGCATCACTCCTCTTCCTTCTGGTGCCAATAGGAAACAGCAGAGAGCTGCTGACAGAACAAGGACATCGCCCTCGCCGAGGGTATTCCCAAGGGTGCAGGCAAAAAAAAAAAATCACAGGCGGGACCCTGTTTTCCCTGCACCTTACTATTCCGAAAACACTCAGATCAGCCACTTTGAAGGGGCTAATCCACCCCCTGCAGTATTTCTGGTAATGACTCACAAAATCCCACACGATTCTGATACCATTTTCTTGGTAAAACCAGCTGTCAAAATGAAACTACATATCTGGTGCTTCAAAAAAAAGGAGGGAAAAAAAAAAAAAAGACAAACCCCTACTAGCTGTTATTAGTAGCAAAGCAGCGGAACATGAAAGGCGGCGGCCAGCCTGCGGTGCGAGAACAAAGCCGAGGGCAGCAGGCAGACCCTCGGCACGCAGGGGTTTGAAGGACGGGCTCCGCAGCCTGCCACCAAGAACTTGCCTTCTTGTATGCTGTGACTTACACAGATGTTCGCATAATTTCTTGCATATGGACAGCAAAAGGAGCATTCATTTCCAGAATGACGTGATTGTCTCTGTGGTGAGGATAAGAAGGGGAAAACTTTCAACATGTATCCAATGATACAGCTAAATGAGAGGCCAAACTGTTCCCAAACGCACTCAAAGGACTTCTCATGAAGTCAATGACAAAATTCCGATGAGGCTTCTTAGTGCTCTTTCTTCCTCCCATTTAGAAACCCGAATTAAATTACACTCAAGCATCTTACGATGAGATTCAGGAGCACAAAACATATCAGAGCGTCACAGTGTTCACTCACCACCACAAAACATTAACTAAACTTACTCTGAAAAATGTTTTGACTATTTATAGAGAAGCCAAGGGGAAACAAAAAGATGATGCTTGCTGAGCTGTTGGGGTTTTTTTGGTTTGTTTTTTTGGTTGGTAGTTGGTTTTTTTTTTTTTGGCAGCCTTCATTTGAAAGCAGCCAAAACCCCTTCTGCTTTTGTAAGGCGGGTGTGCTGAGGTCACAGAGAGTACTTCAGTTTGGGCTTAAATCTGGGACAGCCTGCTACCAGGTGCTTTGTCCAAAACCTACCGCACTCCTGCCTAAGCCCAGCCTTAAGGAGAGAGGCTGCTTACCCACTGCCTTAAGGAGGGATGCTTCCCTCCGGCTGCTCTCGCGCAGCCCTTGCAGGATGCCAGCCCAAAGCCTGCCGCAGGTTACCGGCTGACATTTCACTCACTTCAAGGAATGCAGGATCATGGCACGGGCCACGAAAACACCCAGCGCTGCTTTTGGGTGCCCAGCACCCCGCAGGATGGAGCTGTCACACAGCACCGATGACCTGGGCAGGGAGGCTGGAGCAAATTTACCCTTGTGACAAGTAAAGCACATACAGAAATTTTTATTTGCTCCGTTTTCACAGTAGAAAAGGTAACACATTTGTGTTCAAATAGATGGCTGGAGAGAACAGGCAGCATGCAAAGGCCAATGCCAAAAAATTCCAATTAATTTATTTTTGACTTTTTTTTTTTCCAATTTAACATACTGAATGAATTCCTGAAATGAAACAAAGCTTATACGAGGAAGCAAGCAGGTAAGGTCATTTCAGAGGTACCTTCCAGCAACACTTAAAAAGCATACATCTCTCCAACATAAAACAGACTGCAAAGGGCTCCGAGAGTCTGTTTTCACGTCATCCTCCCTAGAACAGCATTATTACCACCAGAGGCCTCAAGTACGCTCCCACCTTCCCTCTCAGCTGGACAAAACAACAGGTCTTAAGAGTTGCCCCTGGTTCAAGGAACTCAAGGGCTGTGAAGCCGCACCGCCAGCTGCCTGTCACACGTTGCGCTCCCCTGTAACTCTGCATCACCTGCTCCTCCTCCTGATGTTTTCTACACCAGAGAGTAACAAAAAAAGAAGTAAGACAGCAGAAGGGAGTCACTTTGGAAAGTTGAGCAGCACCAAACAAAACTGCTAACCTTCTCTTGGCAAGGCGAAAGATCTGTATAAGACTTTTTCCTCCTCCTAAACGTATTTACTCTTCAAAATCGATTTCCTCTGTCACTATTTATCGCTGCATGTTGCTCAGTGGTTCTGAGAAACTGCATGGAAAATCACAACGCTACACTTGTTAAATTGACCCTACAGGGCCATACCACCAGTGCATGCATCATCGCAAGAGCCAAGCCTGCCAAAGTCATGCTGCGCGTATCATCACCAAACCCAGGACAAAATGCAAATTTGGCTGTATCATAGCTGATTTGCATAGCTTTCCATCAGTGCTGTACAACCTTTTTACAAAATGCCAATTTACTTCACTTTCCTACAGTTTATTACCAGTGTGAGGTACTTACAGCTTTTATGCAAGGCAGATTTAGTAGTTAAAACATTAAAAGACATAATTAAATGCCTTTTGGAAATAGAACATAGCCTTCAACGCGACGACATAAGGCACAGGACTTTGACTGGGACACAGAGATGTTAACGCCCCTTCGCAAGTGTGCAGACCCCTCTTTCTCACATGCTCGAGAGCTGCGCAGCTTTTTCTGGTTTTTGTCTGATCTGCAAGAGCAGAAATATTTGCTTGCAAACTATGAAGGGCCTGAATCCAGTTACTGAGTACACATTTCACTCACATTGATATCAGAATGGACGGCTGCCAGTTTAGCGTCTTGGCTGGCGTTCAAACATGCTGATTGCTGAGCCTCCTCGGATTTGGAGTTCGTGATTAAAAAGAGGAAAAAAAAATAATCCCTGAATACGAAATGAAAAACCCTCCACAAACATTTCTGAGATGCTACTGGGCTAATTTTCCCCCTATCCTCTTTTGTAAGCTCAGGCTCTGGAAGTGAACACGTACAAGTAGCACTCTGTCAAGACAAGCAGCTAGGGAGTTTGGACTTTATCTCCAGAGCTACGATAGAACGAACATTAGGTCTTTCCCAGCCAAGCAATTTTCACACATGTACCCGGGGCCAGCCTTCATTCAAGTCAGCAACAGAGGAAAAGATCTGTTTACACTTCCATATCTTAACTTGAAAAAAAAAAAGGGAGGGGGGAGAGAAAGAAAAGCTTGAATTGTTCTGAGACTTATGTCACAGCCGGGTAACAGGGAACGGAAAGGCTGTTTGCCCTACACAGACCTGTTTTTCCTTCTTTTTTCCCCTCGCTACTTACTACCAAAATCCACCAGGTTGAAAGGCGCGTCAGGAGCTCCTTGCAGCCCCCCTGCTCCCAATTCCCCCATCTCCGCGTGGGTTACTTGACGGGGCCGGCGCGCTGCGCGAGCCCTGCTTGCTCCGGCACGGCAGACGCTGGAGGTGAGCCCGCTTAGACATTGCCATTGAACTCGACGGGCGTTTGCTAACCGCCTCTACGGCACGTTTGGGAAGGGCCGCCTGGAACCGTAACACGCTTTAGTACCACCGTTTAATAAGCCCGGTGCAGACAGTTTGGCGCATTATTTTCTGCGGCTGTGAATGTAAGTGCCCAAAATCTGAACTGTATGGTAATACGCATATAACCTGTAACTAACCCAGTTAACGGCAAATGCACTCATACAGTATCTGTGCAACTGGAGCCGACCCTGCCGGGTCAGTCTGGGAACCTCTCTGCTCCTCGCAGGATCAGCCCCCCCACCTATTACCGCAATTCACAGCAATCAGGTACCTCTACTCGGTGATAACTGCTTGCGCTAATTATTAGAAAATTCAATTTCTGCTAATTTGCCTAAGGGAGGGGAACATAAAATTAACTTGACACATTTATTTAACTTCTTACTGTGTTATTATTATTTAAAATTTATGACAGCATTGTGCCCAGAGGCCCCAGTCAGGACCAGGATCCCACTGTGCTTGGCATCCCGTCGCGTGTGCGTGAATGTCCATCCAGCATCACCTCGAGGTGAAGGCCCCGTCCCTGCAAACCGTTACACAAGTGCTTGCCCCAAAGAGGAAGCGAGGCCAGGGAAATTAAAAGCACATTAGCCTTGCTGAAGTGAAGCAGGTGCATTAAGCCACCGCATCCTACCACACATCAGCAGCCCACACCAAAAAGGTTCCTATTTTGGAAGAAAGTGACAGTTAAGTCACTTTTGTTTTTCCATTAAACACATAAACACTAACATCCCCTCCTATATACTGCTGCCTCGTCTCGCTTCCATCTTATAAATGTGACCATCATCCAGTGAATGAAAAAAATCACGCATGGGGTGAAAAGTCCCAGAAAAGAGAGAAGATACGTGTCAGCAACCGAACTGGGGAATTGTCAGTCTCACCTTATTTCAGATGCACGATGTATAACAACACAATTTATCCTTGCGGTGAGCTCTGACGAATATTTGCGTGAGAAAAGTAGCTAGCTGTTCCACCTGCCTTCATTTCTGGATGTACAAATGCCAACCTGAAAGGGCACCATTTGGACGACCATAACCACTCATCGTCCTTGAATTCAAGTTTGCCTTTTTATTTACATTCAAGTATGCTTAACCTCATTAAACAACTGTACTGGTCAGACAGTATTATCAAATTAATCAATATGCTATCCTTAAGTGAAACAGATTTCAATATTTTACAAGATTTAATCAGAAGTAGGGAAAATGAGAGCTTTTCTGAGTTAAGAGTTTTAAAATCAAACTCTTCAGAGTACCGGCTGTACTGACATGAGGTACGCAAAAGAGCAAAGACGGACTTGCTCAGAAAGAGAATGGTGCCTCTGGGAGTCATTAGAAGACCACCAGAATTAGGAGAACATTCGGATTAAAAGACCTTCTCTTCCTCTGGCTCTTTGATAGTGTTTTCTTAGAAACGAGCCATCCATACCGCATGCTCTTTGTATTTGCTGGGGCTAAAGGGCACCACACAAAGTCAGCGTGGTCCAACTTCCAAGAAGCTTCCAAGGTTCCTCAGCTCAGGGGAAGGGGAGACGTTGGCAACATGCTCCACACCCCCATCTTCCCCACACCCCAAAAAGAGACGAGATTAGCCCATACAAGCAGAGAAAAAATGGAAACATGGGAAAACTATTCACTTGAGCGGGCTGGCCTAACAACCTGATTCCAGCACAGCGTTCCAGGAGGGGTGAAGGCAGGCAAAGTCACCTTTAAGGCTGCTCCTCCACAGCTAACTTGCCTCTCCGTGCCCAAACACCACAAAGACCCTGGAGCAGATTTAAACCCCAAACTCACACGCTGCTGGAGCAGGTGGAGTGAGGACTTTTCCAGAACTGCAGGGCTTTATTTCAAAATGTAAGTTTAGTTAATGTGCCTTCTGCTGTCCTTCTACTTTCCTCTGCTGCAGTTCACTGGAGCTGTGTCAAAGTTCCATTAACTACGTCAAGCCTTTTACACGCAACTGCAACCTTGCAGCACAAAGCGAACTGGAGGCAGATGAAAGAAAAAGAAACCATCGTTTAGCGACATACAAATTCTGTATATTTTGCATATCACTCCTAACATGGACTGGCAGCCCACACCAAAAAGACTTCTGTTTGGGAAGAAAGTGACATTTGAGTCACTTTCGTTTTTATCATTAGATATGAAGACATCAAACACCACCTCCTGCCTAATGCCTCCTTTTCTTGCTTCTATCTTATGAACAGGGCACATGTTTCTGTGGTTCTTTAGAGCACTGCCTGCTTGACTCAGCACCCTGACACCTTTTGGTGCGTGCAGATCATCCCGTCACTGATGGAGCGTGTAAGATGCTCCGCCGAGCTGCCATCCTGGCAGGATGCAGTACCACTCTGGTCTTGAATACCAGAAAGGTACAGAAGGAACGGGTCTACAAAATGCTGTTTCTGCTGCCAGGAGAAAGCACTGGCTTTGCTTGTTGCTACCCACTCCTCTTTCACACTGCCATTTTCTGCTGAAGAAGAGGCACCTGAAGTCTGCGGGCCAGGCTTTGCCCATGCTACTCCCATGAGTGAGACAGCTTTGGTTAGATTATGTAGTGAGATCAGCTTCTGTGAAGGGAGAATTTAGTCCTTTTATTCCTTTTCATGGCTGGCTCCATTCTTTTTTAAATCCCATAATAACAGCCATATCCATTCCTTGACCACGGGCCTTTATCAGGTTAAAAAAAAAGTTAAAAATCAAACTAACCTGCTTACTTCGAAGTCATGCTCTCATAATTTTAGCTGGCACACCATGAACAAAATGGTCTAGAACTAACCTCAAACAGTCATCTGGAGAAAAACAACATATTTTCCCATGTCATCACCACTATAGCACATACTAACCACAACTATTCAGCCTGTCAATTTTCAGTTTATATTATGATAACTTTACCTAAAAGCATTTCGTGGTTCAAAAACAGCAAGCGTAATGCCAAGGAAACATTTGCTGAACTGACGAGCGTGGCAGCACTGCTGTGAGGAATATGCTTTCTGCAGGATGGGAAACAGCGTAAAAAGAGATTTCACTGGGGACAACGGACTCCTTGGAAATTCCCCAAAACATTGCTTCAGGTTGGCTTAAGCCCACAGCCTAATCACGGTAGGTTGTGAAGGAGGCTCAGTTTGGTCCTCGGGTGGTGAATTTTCCACAAAAATCTCCAAGAACTGTGACGAATGGGAAAAGGAACACATGAATCTTTTTTACTTGCATTAGCATCTCCACTTCCACACACAGGAAGGTTTTTCACATCCACTGTGCATTTAAGTGAGCTAAAAAAGTAGAGATTCATAGGAGTCTGGACAGGAAATTATGTGAGAGACACAAAAGCAATGCATTTTAAAAGGACTTCAGCAAATACATTTTTAGCCATGCAATCCCCACGATTCACAGGAACGAAGCACTATACAGTCTTCAGTTACTTTCCTTATTTTAAGGAGGACAAAGGCAAACCCTTCATTAACGAAGCATTGTGGTTCAAATTCTATACTAAAAAACCCTCGACTTTGACAATCGTACACCCACACTCAGGCTTCAAAAATATTCTCACGCTGTCTCTTGTCATCACTCCAGAAGCAAAGGAGAAGTCACTGCATCACTCCCCAGCAACGTGGGGCAAGGAGAGGATGGCCGTGACTGCAAGAACTTTAGTTGGATGCTTAGGTAGGGACAGCAAACCAAGCAAAAAAACCTAAACCAAATGAAAACAAACAAGAAAACCTTGAGAAACCTATGAAAGCACACCGCAACCTATGGCGTTACTCTCTTCTTTGTACTGATTTGCCCAAAGTTGGGCCACAGCAGCACCATGCAGGTTTCCATAACAAATTAATTGGTAGCTTTGCTTTTGTGGGCTGCAAGAGCAGTCTGAGCCGCTTTGCTTTGACTGTACCTTCCCTGCCCCTTCTCCTCAGCAGCACTCTGACTTCCTAAGGTGCAGCTTAAGCACACCAGGGCAGCTTTACTCCTGGGGACGAAGGGGAATGCACCTCCCCTTCGTGGTTTTGGTGGGAGACACACCGAAGGTGACGTGCTCTCCCCGAGGACAGCTGATTTCAATACTGGCTGGACTCTACATGAGCCTCCTTTAAAGGGCTGCTCTGAAGCCAGGCATTGCTCCCCTCTCCCCGCTTTTTATGAATCTGGAAGGATGTGTGTTCCTACGTGTCCCCTTTGGACAGATCTTCTGCCTGGTAAGAAAGGGGCAAGGATGGGGAAAAATGGGTAGGAGTCCTGCAGCTGAGCTTGCATTTATTTCAAAAGTGAGTGGTTATCCGACTGCGGTGCCAGACGTACAGTCTGAGACACAAGTTTGAGCAGATCTTCCATGATCTCACGGCGAGTCTGAGATAGACCGCATCCAGCGCTCACAAAATACACAGCTGCGTTCCTCCATCGCTCTGACAGCGATTTATGTCAATGAATGTACTGCTGCTAATAGGCGCTGAGCTCCCGCTCCAGATGCCAGAGCCGCGCTCTGCACAAAGCCGGGACTGTGTGGTGCCCAGGCACAGCTTGCTATTAGCTGTATTTTCCCCCATCTCATGGAAGGTTTAAGGGAGGCACTAGCAGAGAAGCAGCAGCATTGCAAGTTGTGTCCGACCACTCAATAAATTAACCTCAATCTTGTTATGCAAGTGTTGCAACTCAGCAGTTCTACTATGGGATGCCAGAAAGCATGAGACTTTCTTAATTTACCAAGAACAACTGCACACTATGTCAACTGCTGAAAATCTCAGTGTACAGCAGAAAATGTTCTGCGTCAACAGACTGAAAACCAAGGCTGCTGGATTTTTGTTTGATATTACAGCATGTTTGACGTTTTCAAGACGAGACTTAAGGAGATGTAGAATCAGATTTGAAATCTTACTTCTCTGTTGAATCTTTCATTATTTTCAGACTGTACAATATGGTTTAGTTTGATTTATTTTTTTTTTAAATATAAAACCCACGTTTCACAGTTGAGGCTTTATCATGTTCCCAGTACTTAGACGTGTACCTAACTTTAAATCAGTGAAGCTGATTGAAATCAAAGGGATAGGGGGATGTTAAAAAGGCAAGCGTGCCCTGAAGCGTTGTCCTGAACAGGAATTAGACTTAAGCATGTGATCAGGTATCTCTAAAATAGGTCTTCCTTGTCTAACAATAAGCACAGATCACAACATACCTTGTGTATCAAAGGGTAGCAAAAGCTACATGTCTTGAGAAGAAGACTGAGCAGAGAAGAACTGGAAGCCTCTGGGCATAAAACGCGATTGCTTTATTAGAAAGAAGATTAACACAGAGAGACCAAGGATAAAGTTGAAACTAAAAAGGAGTATGAGTCAGTGAACTTGTTCCAGATGGCAGAGCCACGTGGGACGTGACTCCACCATCTACTGTGGAAATAAAAGGGAAGAAATGAAAACTTAAGTGTTGAGAGAGCATACAGGACTGACAGGAAAATAAGAAAGAACTGAGAGCAGCAGAAGGAAATTAAAGGCAGAGTGATGCAGTGAGGCCTTCAGGAATCTTGAAGTGCAGCACCACTTCAATCAGCCAGTACAAAAAAGGCTCACTCACTTTGCTTCAGATAAAGCTAAACATCTCTCAGTTTCAGTGCCTGTCCAGAGCACATTCCCTCTCCTTTGGGGTCTGACATATCATGTGGACAGCTGCTCAGGAGCACCTTGAGTGTGCACTGAAGGGACAGATGATTTGCAGTACCGCATTACTGCTGCTTCCATCCCTGCTGATATGTCCAACATCATAAATGAGTAAGGCAGAATTATGTCAGATGGTGTCTTGGGTAAACTAAGACTAATAGGAAATTCAAAAAGTTAAAATTAGGCTGGACATGACATAAGACTTACTAACAACTCCTGAAGGGAAGTGGAGGAAGCCACAAGGTCTGGACACTGGGAACTTAATAGGGTAAAACACTTAAAAATGCATTGCAGGGAACTGTCCCGTCTTGTCAGGAAAACGGACGTGGCACGATCTACACAAACAGGCCTCCTGCACCTCTTTACTTCAATGCAAACAGGAGGCACGTGAACATAAACCGAAAAGAATAGTAAAGCAGGAGCTAACAGACAAAGATCTGAAACTATTCTTGTTGAATTCCCTTTGATTCAAAGACAGGGATAGGATTTTCAGCCAGAAGTTCGAGATGATCTTCCTGGCCTAGTTAGTTCATGCACTGCACAACAGCCCAGGCTACCACCAGCAAAATGACTGCAAAGGTAGGCTGAGTCGGGAGCCAGCATACACGCTATCCGAAACCCCCATTCTCCTCCACGTGCACATATGCCGGCACGTGATGACCTCTTGGGTTTGGACAGTCTTTTTATTACCATTTATGTATTCAAATGCGTAGCCAAAATGGGCTTTGATCGAGGCCTACAAACGTAATGTCATAATAGAAATCATAACAAGTTCAATATGAGAGATTCTTATTAAAAAGGCTGAGAAGTACACATCACACGTATAAATAATCCCTGAAAAACAATTTCAGAGACACGTCTGATCTTGACTTTCTGTACTGAAGGCCTAACCTAAAGTCTATGAAGTCAACAGAAAGACTCGGAGACTTCAAAGCTGACTTTAGGCTACAGTATTTTTCCATGACTGATGCTTTCCAGTCATGTTCCTTCCTGGTCATGGCTTCTCCATTTCAAAATAACTGAACTTTAAACCTACCTAAACTAACACGGCTGAAAACAACTGACCTGAAGGTAGTTCAAGAGTCTCAGTCTTCATATAATTCTCTCTGCAGAAGACACGGAGCTTGTAGTCAGCTAGGTACTTGTTTATCCGTCCCTTCTTCCCAGTGAAAGGATGCTTACATAAACATTCCTCTTAAAAAAACAAACAAACAAACAATTTGCAAACCTATATTCTCTCTTGCAAAGTATAAACTTGTTCTTCCATGACACAAGATGAATCTAATTGCTTTAAACTATCTTGGCTTTATCTGGGTGCGTAAATGAGACACCTAACTGCTACAGCCACATATGTCAGCATGGCAGACACGAAGTGGTGCTAAAAGACAGGCTACAACTCTTGCATATCTTTCACACTTATTCTTTCAGCCTTGAGAATGTTTTCTTGGTTAGTCAACTTTAAATCTATCTATTGTATATACATTACTATTTAAAAACAGCACTCAAGTGTACAAGATAAACATGTGTCCCCGCTGAGTTACTAAACACAAGATAAGAAGTTTGCATCCCTGTGATTATTACTACTACCGTGTAGCTGCCTTGAATGTACAGAGCAAGACAAAACCAGAGAGCTGTGCCAAGTAAGTGAGAGGCCCCGTGCAGAAAAAGGCCAGCGCTCCGGAGGCACAAACAGAGCTGTGGAAGGGAGGAACTCAGCAGCCACCGAAAATAGGGCCTGCCAGACATTCAGTGTGTACAGTGAGGACAAAGAGAGCATTTCTTCATCAGGATGGGAAGGCTCTTCCACTTGGGATACATGGGGAGAAACCCCTCACAGGGAAAGAAGGCAGCTCTAAATTTGCATTTACTGCAGAAGTAAAACATGAGCAGCGTGGAGGGGAAGGAGCACAAGAGCTTTGCCAAAGGTGCCAGGGAAGATTCAGAGCTCCTTGTGGCAGAGGAACCCAGCCCTGCACAGAAGAGGATCTCCAGGAAGGCACGTCTAGAGCAGCCAGAAACACCACCAGGATTTCAAACAGCAAATTCAGTCGGAGCCCTTCTAGCAACACGGCCTATTCCACCAAAGAGCAGGATTCGTGCTCCGCACCTCTGCCATCCCTCCGCATTCACCCGTCTCTGCACCGTCTTCCCCCCGGCATCCTCCAACAGCCCGACCTTGCTCCACATCCCGCCATGCCGGCCTGGCACCGGAGCAAGGGCTGCCACGGCCCCCCGGATGCAGCGGTGGGGCTCGCTGCCGGTCACTGCCAAAGGGAGCCAGCAAGGGCAGAGCTTGGTGCTCTCTTCCCTCTTGGCGTCAGCACTACCTCGTGCCTCTCACCTCCCCTGCCTGCTGAGCTTAGCAGCAACAAAAAAATTTGTAGGAATTTAATTGCCTTTAAGACTTCTACTTCCTGCTGGATTTGGTGGGAATTAGCCAAGACACTCAGCGTTACGGGGGGGGGGGAAGCAGACAGACAGACATCATCACCGCTACCACACACACCTCACTTCCTTGGAATCCAGGCTAAAAACACCCAGGCTCTGGAGCAGAAATACTCATGGAAACATTTCATAATGCTTTACCAAGGAGTGATTTCAGTATTGTTATCTCCATTTTATGGCTGCAGCACTGACTGGTCACAGCACGCCCCAAGTCACCCATCAGATAGCTTCTCCTCCTGCCTCTGCCGCTACGGCTCCCCCCCTCCAAGCAA